>NC_142692.1:43128692-43428692 GCF_029641045.1 Salvia hispanica | reverse complement strand
GAAATTTTCGAAAATTGCAATATGAGATATTGTGTATTTTCTGTCTCCTTTATTCTCCTATTTATATTAAGTTCCTTTTGGGCCCAGACAGGGATCTATGGAAGGCTTTGGATATGGGCTCATCCAATTTACTTTTTACTAATTAAATTGAACCCACAATTTAATATAAGTTATAATTGGAATATTACGAGCAGCCACTACAGAAGTAATATTGAACTCTCCCCATCCAAATCCGAAATTATAAGTAATCCGGGTTTCCGTTTATCTTTCATTTCCCGTGCTTAAGATTAATATGTCCATTAATTAATTAATGTCTGCTATTGACTTAATTAATTAACTTCTTATTAATTCCAAGAGTGGACTTAGCATGAAACACTCATTTATTATTCATAGAGTAATCATACTCCAACTAGCTAGGTTCCGAATAATAAAACTTAGTTTCGCGCTCCTCTTGAGGACATTATCAAACGAGACTCACCTCGTGCACGATTCAATATAATAGCAATCCTAGCACCGCTAGATATCGATCACCACTGCCCAATATATCAGGATAATTGGGCTACGAAAAACCCGCACCATTTGATAAGTCAAAGCAATGCATAATCAATACCGTATGCTCAATGCTAACCTACATTGATTAAGAAATAAATATTTATCAAGACCTCGCCTTTCAGTAGATAGCCCAAGGCAAGTCTTGCTGTTAGATCCGTTCAGTGCTATACCACACCAATGTCATCTTATTTCAGTAAGGCTTAGAAATATACGGACTGACATTGCAACCTTTCTCGATGGGTAGTCTAATTCCATCTAGGTTGTGAAATTCATATTTTTCTTTGTTTAGAACTGACCGTATTACCTTAAAGTGGACGACGCCCACAACCGGTCTACTAAAACAAAGACTTAGACTTTGTTAAGTTAACTTATACATTTAAACATGCATTAACATCCATTAAATGTAAAACATAACAACATTATGACAAAAATAATCTGTTTTATTCATTGGAAAATAAAATAAGAGTTTTACAGTATTCAATCACTCGAAACGTGATTTCTAGTATACAAACTCTAACACCAATAACAATAATTAATTAGGGAAAAATGTGTCTAATACCATGTTAATGTATTATATTAAATATCCAATTCTATTTAGGATTCTATCACATGTCACATATGTGAGACATAAAACTTACATTCTCCCACTTGGCGAACATGTGGGACACAAAGTTTTCGATTCTCCCACTTGTCACACGTGACAGAGCCACGATAAAATAGACATAACAAACATAAGGCGCGCATAATATTGGAATTTATAAATACTTTCATCATTGGTAAACATAAGTATTATATTAGAGAGACTACTAATGCGAGTCATGGCGGGCGTATATCATTCAATCGATACAGTTCCTTCCATGTACCACATCACCAATATCCACTCTAGTATAATCTATAAGTGACACCGTGTCCGTAATTGTCTTATTTCAAGACCTACTGCATTAATACTAAAAACGTACATATGCATTTCAAATAATAAGTATATGCAGAAAAAGTAGAAACAACTTTATTGAATTCAAAATATCCATAACTTAAGTGTCTGAACCAACATGGAAACATAAAGATTAGACGTTTCCATACCCAAGACCCATTTTGTTAACTTATTCCATAAATGTCTTAGGCGGTAACGTCTTAGTCAATGGATCATCAACCATAAGCTGTGTGCTTATATATTATATAGATATTCTTTGTTCCTGAACTTCATCTTTCATGACAAGAAACTTTAATTCCATGTGTTTTGCTCCTTTAATACTTGTCATACTTACAGAAAGATACGATTGCACTATCATCACAATATAATTTCAACGGCTTGGATATTGAGGAGACAATACCAAGGCCTGAAATAAAATTTTGCAATCATTAATGCTTCAAAGCAAACCATAAATTTAGCTTTAATGGAAATCCAATAATTTCTAGTTGATCAGATTTCCGTAATGTGAGCATAAAATCTTTTGTTCACTTTAAGTATCTCATTATTATCTTCGCAGTTCTCCAATGTTCAACACCAGGGTTACTTTGGTAACGGCCTAGCATTCCAACTGCAAAGCTGATGTCTAGTCTAGTACAGACTTGAGCATACATCAACTTCCCACAATAGATGTATAAGGAATATTTTCCACATCCTTACGTTCCAATTCAGTTTTTGGACATTGATCCAAACTGAATTTGTCACCTTTATGAATTTGAACAACACTTGGAGAACAAGCACTCATGCCATATCTCTCTAAAAGATTCGATCTATGTAGCTTTTATGAGATAATCCAAGAGTCCACGTGATTGATCACAAGATATTTCTATCATATGCCATAGGATGTCTCACACATATCTTTTATGTTGAAATTTTTAGAGAGATAATTTTAATACATGTAGTAATCCAATGTCACTATTAGCAAGCAATATATCATCAACATACAAAACCAAAAATATGAACTTGCTCCCACTAACCTTGAGGTATATACACCGATCAACAGTGTTTTCTTAAAACCAAAAGCAGTAATAGTGTCATGGAATTTAAAATACCATTGTCGAGAAGCTTGTTTCAGTCCATAAATTGATGTCTTAAGTTTGCAGACTAAAAATTTTCATTCCATTTCTTAATGAAGTCTTCAAGTTGTTTCATGTAGACTTCTTCTTACAAATCGCCATTTAGAAAAGCAGTTTTTCACATCCATTTGATGTAGTTCCAAGTCGAAATGGGCTACAAGTGCCAAAATGATTCTAAGTGAGTCCTTCTTTGATACTTGAGAGAAAGTCTCTTTATAATCAATGCTATTTTTTATGAGTATAACCTTTGGCAACAAGTCTGGCTTTAAATCGTTCGATTAAACCATTTATGTCGAATTTGGTCTTGAAGACCCATTTACACCCAATATACTTTTGTCTATCAGGTAATTCGACAAGGTCCCAGACTGTATTACAATCCATAGATTTTAACTCTTTCATCATGCATCAATCCATTTATTAGAATTATTACACTTAATGGCTAGTGAATATGAAACTGGATCATTACGTATTCATATATCACATTCGGATTCTTGGAGATATGCCACATAGTCATCAGAAATGACCACATTCGTTCTCATTAAGAAAACATCAATGACACTTCTAGAGATGCTTCTTCCACACCTATGTTCAATGAACTTGGCATCATCATTAGTCGTTCAAATGTTCAATATTGTTAGGCTATTCAACAATATTTGGCACACTTAATTCTTAAGGAAATGAGGGAAGAGGAAAATCTACCCTTATTTCACTAATGACCGCATTATGAGTGTTAAAACTCCCACTGATCTCACCATTCTCAAAGAATTATATATTTCCAGTTTCCATAATTCTCATGTTATCATTAGGATAATAAAACCTTTACCCTTTGGATTTATCTGGTAACCTATAAAGTAACCACTAACTGTCTAAAATTCAATTTCTTTTCTTGCGAAGAGTATACTCTAGTTTCTGCTGAACAGCCCCAAATATGAAGGTGCTGCAAACTGGGTTTTCTACCTGCCCAAAGTTCATAAGAGAGTCTTTGGTACAACCTTACTAGAAACCCGGTTTAATACATAAATAGCGGTTCTAAGAGCATAAATTCACACAACAATATGGGTAAGGTAGAATTATCATACTTTTAATCATTTCCATGAGAATTCAGTTTCGTCTCTTAGCAACATCATTCTGCTGAGGCGTACTTGGTATAGTATATTAAGCATAAATGCCAAGCTTTTCTAAGAATTTGGTAAAAAGTCCAAGTAATTGACTTATTTTAGTGGTACGATCATAACATTCACCACCTCTATCAGATCGAATAATTTTCACCTTTCTATTTAATTGTCTTTCAACCTCAGTCATAAAATAACTGTGTCTGAGATTTTTCTTGCAATAAATAAATCCATAACGTGAAAAAAAAAAAAATCATCAATAAAGGTGATAAACTATTTTTATCCACCAAAAGTCGAGACATCAAAGGTCCGCAAATATTTGTATATATAATTTAAGGAGCTCATTGCTTCTTATGGCATTTTTAGTATTGTGTTTGGTTTGTTTACATTTAATACAATCCACACAAACTGTAATGCTTGTAAAGTATAGATTCGAATGAATATTATCCTTTATAAGCCTCTTAATTCTTTCACTAGAATATGATCCAGTTCCTTTATGCCATAAGAATGATAAATTCGAATGAATATTATCCTTTAGATGCTCCTTCGGTTGCAGTGTGAGCATGAGATGCACCCATTCCATACTTCTTCATCTTATGCTCCTCCTAGACCAATACGTTTCCCAATTCTAAGAGTCCACTAATCTTTTATAGTGAATCAATTTGGAATGGTCCAGATTGAGGAGGTAAGGAAATTAGGGTCAATTGGACAAGGAAATCCTCATTCATCTATAATCCTAATTTCAGCTTAGAAGAGATGTTATTTATGTCCATCACATGCTCGTACATAGTCTGAGAACCATTATATTGCATGCTCATGAGATCCTTCATAAGTTTCCTGCAATAGACTTTATATGCAGTTGTGAAGCGATCCTCAACATTCTGCAAACATTCTTTTGCAATGTCAGTCGTTGAGAGACTTTATCTGCAACGAATATTCTAATGAACTGTAAACTTAGTCCTATTAGATTTTTCCCTAGTATTATGGGTAATCAGCCAACTACTTTGATCATAAAATAATTGGTTTATCATTCAACAGTGTTAGGTCCTAGTCCATTACTTCAAGAGTGAACTTAAGTTTCTCTTTCCATTCAGAGAAGCTAGTTCCATTAAGTGCGGGAAAATTTGAGATAAACATACTAGTAGCAAAAAATATATGTTTTTACATTATAAGAGCAATTAAGAAATGAATGCTCACATATAAAAGCTTTGAATAATAACACGAACATTAATTTGAAAACCCATATCATGAGGCAATTATGAAAACTCCTTTGGGTAGTCTTCATACAATTATAAAAATCATGCTTTTAATATTCATATCTTAGTTCAATAATTGAGTAATAAAAAATTGGCGTTACCTTTGGGTAATCGACACCAATTTAAATTATTAACTTCATAAGTGTTTATTATGTTGCAAAGACTATTTCCTTTGGGAATCTAGACCTTGTAACAAACAAACTATTTAGATAATGAATAGCCACAACAAGCATGATGATTAATTGCATACATAGATTTTCATATTAACTTGATTATAAACTCTTCTCATTTTACCTCACTTTGGTGATTGCAAAATAAACATAATATAATCAAGAATGTATAGCAATTAATTGCTTAAGCAGGTTTTTACTTAATTTGATTATAAACTCCTAATATTTTACCTCACTTTGGTGATTGTAAAATAAACATAATATAATCAAGAACATATAGAGATTAATTGCTTAAACAAATTTTAATATGAGTTTGATTATAGACTCTCCTTATTTTGCCTCACTTTGGTGATTGCAAAATAAACATAATATAATCAAAATACATATTAAAACGAGAATTGAATTATATAATCATTCATTCCACCGTCTCGGTAGATTCATAATCATGAAACATTTAATTGAAATCTTAGTTCATCAATGCATATATTCAAACTCAATTTACATAAAATATATACACAATCAAAATACCCAAATTAATTCCATATACATAAATAGAATCAATATGGAAACAATATATTTCAAACATGGAAGGAAAACCATTAGTTCACGATAGAGAACATTAAAATATAAATTGACAATTCATCAATTAAAATATCCATGATTAAAACTATGAAAATAAGATTTTGATAAACATAAATCCTCAAAATCAATATGCATATGATGCGTGCATAATTATATGAAAACATAAATATATTTTTCACTGTTTTCTTGGTAATTGAAATTAAGAGAATTAAAAATACACACTTACTGTACAACATATTCTCTCGAATCTATGGCATCAAATAACCATCATTCAATTTAAATTTCAATTTGATAAGCGTACATAATTAGACATATAAAAATACGTAATACACGAATTGAACCAACTGAATTTGAAAACACAATCCATTAAAATGCCGACAGAGATTTACCGAAACCAAATATACAATAATACATAAGTCTCAATTAAGCATATGAATTCATTAAAGTCACGTAATACATGAATTGAATTCAGAATTCATACTATGCCAACATATTAAAATCACCGATTCATTCATAGCAATTTATTAAAATAAATTAACAAATATGGTTTTCAATCATACGAAAATACATGAGTTCTCAACCATGCTCTGATACCACATGTTGGACATAATTTATCATCATATATTCAAGAAGACATAATTGAATATAAGTAAAGCAAGATCTTCGAACATCATGTATTTCACGTAAAACCATAAACATAATAGGATCGAAACATACCTTGGCGATCCATAGCGGAAGCGAATGAGGAAGGAGGAGACGATTTCCTTGAACTCCTTTTTTTTGGCGTAGTAGCGCAGCTCCAACTCGAAGGATTTGTTTCTCTCTCTTTTCCTCGTTTATGTGTTCTCTATAATGTGTGTGATTTGATGGGATCCCACACTTGTATTTATAGGCAGAGAGAGGACAAACCCTAATTATCAAACCCTAAAAGCCCTTTCCATCAAAGAGGCCCAAAATAATTTATTCATAATCATAAACTTGATTCTCAAGTCTCACGTAAATCACAAACATTATTCCTTACTTATATATTCCTTTCCTTAATATATGATAGGAAATATATTATTCCCAAATCAGTGACTATATATTAGTCAACTAACAATCGGCCATATACAATTATATATAACCTCAATTTCCTTGTTAGTCATAGGAATCATATTGTGAATTACCATTAATTGACTAATTAATCACATGATTAGGAAACATCCCAATAACAATAATTAATTAGGGAAAAATGTGTCTAATACCATGTTAATGTATTATATTAAATATCCAATTCTATTTAGGATTCTATCACATGTCACATATGTGAGACATAAAACTTACATTCTCTACGTGAGAAAATCAGCAAGAACTGTTACTCAAATTGATAATGAAGTAAAACCAATTTGTAAATTATACATCACCCTCGATTATAAATAGCAACTCAACCTAGTCATTTTGTACCAAACACAAACACAAATATTATCCAATCAATTATCACAATGCTTGCATCTGGTGACGGCAACGACCAACCCGGGAACAACAACCCGACGCGTCTCGAAAACGCGCATAGGAGGAAGGGCAAGGGGAGGAGAAAGGTGGACATGGAGAAGATCCAGAACGGCACCAATTGCCAAGTCACCTTCTCGAAGCGCCGCGGAGGCCTCTTCAAGAAGGCGAGCGAGCTGTGCACGCTGTGCGGCGCCGACTGCGCCCTCCTGGTCTTCTCCCCGGGCGAAAAGCCCCACTCCTTCGGCCATCCCAGCGTCGAAGCTGTCACCAATAGGTTTTACTTTTTATATAAATAAAATATGAAACAGTGAAAAAACGCGCAAAAGAGATTTTTTAAAATAATATTTCTTAATTCATCATATGATCTAGTAGTTCATAGTTGACTTTTCATGCAATAAATCAATAAATATATTTGTATCATTTTTCTTCTTATATAAATAAAATACGAAATTGTGAAAAAGCGCGCGAAAGAGTTTTTTTATAAAATAATATTTCCTAATTCATCATATGATCTGGCAGTTCATAGTTGACTTTTCATGTAATAAATCAATAAATATATTTGTATCATTTTTCTCGTTATATATAAAATACGAAATTGTGAAAAAGCGCGCGAAAGAATTTTTTTAAAATAATATTTCTTAATTCATCGTATGATCGGTCAATTCATAGTTGACTTTTTCATGCAATAAATAAATAAGTATATTTGTGTCAGGTTCCTCCAGGCTAGCGGCGGACTACTGCCTCCGCCGCCAGCTGGAGTGAATTCAGCTGAGAGGCTGATCAGGGCCCACAACGAAGCTGCCATGCAGCAGCGGAACCAGCAGCTGGCTAACATGGAGGCGGAGGTGGAGCGGACGAAGCAGCGGAGGAGGGAGATCGACGGCCTGGTCCCGATGATGGGCGACTTCAACTTCGAGCAGATCGGGCAGATGTGGAATATGGCGTTGCAGATCAACGGGCAGGTCGAAGAAGCCAAGCAGAAGGGTGTCGATTCTACGTCGGCGGCCGCTGGTGTTTATGGTTACGGCGGCAGTGCCGCGGGGCAGGGATATGGATACCCGGCCCCGCCGTTTCCGCCGATTGGGGATAATGGAATGGGGGGCTACAATTATGTAGATCCCTTCTCCATTGTTCCTCATGACGGCGGCGCCGGCAGTTCTAACCCGGCGGCAGACGTTGACGGCGCTCCTGACGAGGCTAATTACGGGGCTCCCGACGAGGATAGTTATGACAGATTTCCCGACAATTTCGGCCACCCTGGGTATTAGGGCGTCGCCGATCTCAACCGTCTCCGTCTCCGTCGCCACCAAGTTCATCCACACCACATAGTTTAAAATATTTTTCAATAAAATTTGTCTAATTTTTCGTATTTTATAAAGTTATAAAAATCTCTACAGTTAATACATTGAAACACCTATTGTACTGTTGTTAGAGTTATAAAGTATCCACAGTGATTTAAATAAAGCTATTGTTTTGCTTAATGTAAGTTATTTTCTTTATTTTATGTAAATTAGAGTCTTTTGTAGTTGTGAAGTATGGACAAAATAGAACTAATTCACCACTAATATAAGCTCTTTGCTTACATGCAAACTACACGAAAATATGATGAATTTATGACTAACCAACTAAAATGACTCTGAAATTTTACCTTGTTCTTGACTTTCTTATGAAAGTCACCATTGTATTCCTGTCTATATTTTGTAAATATATAAATTCACTAGTTTTATATCAATAAATACATTTAACTTGATTCTTGAAGTAAAGATTATTTGGTCAAGAATATATCACTCTCTCGTTCCCCTACTAAATGACTATTTTGATACGCTAAGAGTATTAAAATATATAATAAAATTTATATAGCTAAAATAAGATAAGTGAATTGAGATATGTAATGATGGATATTCCAAAATGGAAATATAAGATTTACTCGGGCGCGAGACGTTGTTTGGGAAATTAGGGTTGGAGGATATCAAGAAGAACGTAAAATGGGAGGCTATGAAGCTCGTTAACTCGTTGGCTAATGCGGTTTATGAATTATTCGGATCATATTCGTGTTTGATAATGATAAGAGGTACCTGCTTATTTATCCCGAATTGAGAATCGCATTGATGTTCTAGATATATTGTTTAATTATACGAATTATTCGGATCTAGATCGTGGCCTATTAGAATTAGATGGCACTCTGGCAGCAGATTTTTTTTTTTTTGCAGTCCGTTTCTTAATGATCAGGTTATCTTGCTTCTTTAATTGTAGGTCTATGTTTAGATCTAATTCGTGGCCAATTGGAAGAAGTAGAAGACACTCTCGTCGTTGGGGGATTTTCACGAACATCAAAAGATTATAATTCCTTTGGGGTCGCAGAATTAAATATGATGCAAAACGGATCGTATTCAATATTGTGAAGTTGGGCGTATGGGGATTGGAGGAATGTATAATACCTACATGCAAAAATATGTTTGATAATGTTTAATTATTGTGTAATTTTTGCGTAACGATTAATTCTTTTAGTGCAAAGACTTATGCAATTAAATCGAATTACGAAAAATATAGCTTTACAAAATTTTGAGCTCGAAACTTTTAGGGTACGACTTACATTAATAAATGTCCTCTCCGTCCGCACCCTGCCTATGCACACGCGGCATTGCTAATCAATGATGGTGGCGTTCGGTTTCCATGACTAAGTATCATGAGACTATCCATCTAGGATTAAGTTGTGGGATTATTTTAGTTGGAGGAAAGAGGCTATGACTAATTATCATGAGACTACCCATCTAGGATTAAGTTGTAGGGTTTAATTTTATGAACCAAACATGATACATCTTTAATCATGGGATTTAATCTTGGCAACCGAACACCCCCGATGTATACGATATTATGATATACACGTGAGAATCATTCTTTAAATAAGGCTACACACGACCATATGAATATGTTTAGTCGTGGGTTATCTTATCCAAAGGGCAATTTTCGTATAAACTTATTTTTGAAGAATCTTTTAGTCCAAATTATTTTCTTTTTAAAAGGCTAATTCACAACTAAATTTTTTCTTAACCCTAGAAATATCATCATATTTAAACAAAAAAATTTCAATGAATCCTATTATTGTTCGTGACTTTAGTCATGAAATTTTTTAATTATAAGAACGGACTAGTACTTCACGTTAAAAAAGTAACTAATCTTTACAACAAAATTGTAGTACTACTTATTATTTATGTTTAAATGTTTTTTTCAAATTTCATTTTCGATGTGTCCGCGTCAAGAATTCCCATTTTTTATGTTATGAAAATATTGATAATGTTTCTTTAGTGTGTCATCTATACAATTATACTACTAATAAAGAATCCTTTATTGTGATTTTCCCAATAGTTGAAGAACTTTGATTAATGATTACTGTTTAAACGAAACGAACGAAGATTAATTACATTTCACCTGTCCAAAATATATCTATCTTCCTATATGGATTCTCTACGTGACAAAATCAGCAAGAACAATTACTCAATTTCATAATGAAGTAAAACCAATTTCTAAATCATACATCACTCTCGGTTATAAATAACAAATCAACCATGTCATTTTTTACAATAAAACAAATATTATTCAATCGATTTTCACAATGAATGCACCAAACAATGGCAACGACCAGGCAATGCATCCCGGGCAACAGAGGCAGGGCGCGGAAGGAGAGATAGTAACGCTGACGACCGTGACGAAGACCGGCACTCACCAAATCACCTTCAGAAAGCGCAAGGCAGTCATCATCAAGAATGACTGATGGCGTACATGTATCATTTCAATATAATTATGTGGTTGAGTGAATGTTAAATGTATTTCCAAACTAATAAAAATTCTGAATATGAAGATTCGAATGAAGGTTGATTATGAACTTTACAATTTTGTTTGACTGACGTTTAAAGTTATGGGATATATCAAAATTCCCGCTATTTGCATTAATAGGAAACAATGACCGGTCAATTAATCAACGTTCAATACCGACGACTAGACACAAACCCACCTGAAAAACAAAATCTATACAAAAAATATACTATTGTAAAGGCAATTAACTGCCGTGCATCACTTAGCTAAGCAATGTGCTAAGTGTTGTTTATATAACTTTTTTACTCTTGGCTAGCCTAATGTTTTGATGGCTATCGGTTTTGGTTTTGGTTATTGTTATACATTAAAACCAGTTTTATTTTATTTTGTATTTTGTATTTTCTTTTTCTTTTTAATTTCATTTAATCATTTTTTTAAAATTTCTAAAGTTATAATACTTCCTCTATCCAATTAAATTAGATGTAATTTTTAATATGGAATTTAAAAAATTGATATATGGTAAATTAAACGGAGAGAATATATAGTAGAAAAGTAAAAAAAGAGTAATTAAGCAAGAGAAGAAATAGAAAGATTAAGAAAAAAAATATGAGATAGAATGAAGTATGAAAGAATGAATGTGATGTGTTTTTGCTAAGAAAAGAAATATATCAATTTAGGTGGTCTTAATGTTTTGGTCCATATTTAACGATTTTATAAAAAAGTTAACGGTCGACAATATTTTTACCAAATTATTAACTTAAATACCATCAAATTATAAACTAAAAGGAAAATAACCTCCTTTTATATTTTTTCCCTTTATTGTTTCTGTTATTTTTTAAATTTGTAAATCTGCATGTCGTACGAAAAAGTTGTAAATCTGCATGTCGTACGAAAGAGCATAAAACAAAACATTGATCCCAAAATGATCTTAAGACATCTTCTTCTTCAAAAACAAACAAACATGAATTTAATACTCTATTGATAAAAGTAAGATTGGAAAGCAGAACTTCAATTTCTAACTAAGAACACGATGATTTAGACATAAAAACAAAGATCTACGCAAACTGGCAACTTGCATGAGCGACAAACATAACCGAACGCAAAAGTGAACATCTCCAACAAATAACTCATAATTAAAACATGCACACAATTAAAACTATTCTAAATCTGCACTTCAAATATAAACCAAAGTAGAAGAAAACATTTTAATCAAACGTAAACTACGATAATCTTGAAAAGGTTCATAAAATTCAAGAGATTCAAAGCCTAAACGGTATTCAACAAAAGTATGATTATCTAAGAGATTAAGCTAGAAATATCCAAATCATCAAGCAACTAAAATAATTCAAATCCCAAAAGTAAAGGAAAAACGGAAATGTAAATTGTTTATCGCTCCTAAGAGCGACAAGAAGTGTTAAACTAGCTAATAGACGACATGCTCAATGTTTTCCCTCTCCTCTGGCGATGGAGGTTGAAGGCTTCAAGTATGGAGTGAGAACCAAGTGGAATGATAGATACTTTCTTTGTGGTAAGTCCTTCTATCTATAAGGCGGCTTGGCTTCAATCCCTAGTGATATTTTCTTCTTATCTTAATATTTGTGCCCTCCAAAGGGATCTCTTCTAGAAGCCTGGATTGCTTTCTTGCATTAAAATTCCAAAGTGCATAATTCTGACGAGTTTGACACCTGTTTCCTATCAACAACCCATTGCACGTATTTCTATCCCTTTTTTGTAAGCAACTCATTTGCACATATTATCTTAAAGTACTATCAAACTGACTAGTAACCAATGCATGAAACATGCCTTATCAAAAGGCATATGCAATTAAATTGAATCACATTAATAAATGTCCTCTCTCAACCCCTACCTACCTAACACATGGCATTCTTGATAACGGTGTAGATCAAATCTATCAGTCCAAAGGTTGATAGACCCCATGCTTAAAACCCACCAATTTATTCTTTAGAATTTTATATTCAGAAAATTATTAGCTTTAAACGTTATTTGAATGGATCATAGTACAAAGACATATGCAATTAAATTGAATTACGGAAAATATAGTATTCAAAATTTTGAGCTCGAAACTTTTAGGGCTCAGCTTACATTAATAAATGTCCTCCCTTGCCGCAATTTGCCTATGCACACGCGTCATTCTACATTAAAGATGTACATAAATTCTATCGGTCCATGGGTTGACCAACCCCGGACTTGAGACCCCACCAATTAATTCTTCTAAAATTTCTATATTTATAAAATTATTAACTTCTTTTAGTAGTTAGTGTGAATCGTTGTACAAAGGCATATGCAATTAAATCGAATCACATAAAATATAGCTTTTCAAAATTTCGAGCTCGAAACTCTTAAAGTTAGGTTACATTAATAAATTTCCTCATTGGACCTCTATCTGCTTGTGCATAGTTGGCATTTTCGATGAACGATGTAGATCAAATCTATCAGTCCAAGGGTTGACTAACGACTGGCTTAAGACCCACCAATTAATTCTTCAGAACATTTTTATTTATAAAATCATAAGCTTTATACAGAGTTTACGTGGATCATACTACAAAGGCTTTTGCAATTAAATCGTATTTCAGAAAATGTAGAATTACAATTTTGAGCTCGAAACTATTAGGGTTCGGCTTACATTAATAAATGTCCTCCTCGGCCGCAACCTGCCTATACACACGCGGCATTCCTACATCAATGATGTACATGTTAACCTTCTTACGTCTCACCTATTAATTACTCGCGATCAAGATATTTCAACAAGATTCGCTCTTTAAATAAGGAAACTCACGACAACGAATATGTAATTTTCCCTTTTTAAAGGCTAATTCACAACTAAATTTATTCTTCCACCCTAGAAATATTATCATATTTAAACAATACTAATTCTCAGTGAAATTTATTATTGTTCGTGATTTTAGTCATATATTCCCAACTAAGCACGAGCAAGTACTTAAAGTTAAAAAGTAACCTACTACTCCCTCCGTCCCACAAAAGATGTCATACTTTCCTTTTTAGTTTGTCACACAAAAGATGTCGCATTTCCTATTTTGGATAAAGTTCCTTCTCACATCAATTATAAAATTATATTTTCTCTCACCACTTACCACACAAAATAACATCTCCTAAAATCCCGTGCCATTTCCCAAGTGTGACATCTTCTCTGGGACGGAGGGAGTACTTTTTACATATAATTAATTATAATAAAATAATTTTTCAAATTTCATTTTAGATGTGAAGAATTTCCATTTTTTATGTAAAGAAAATACTAATAATTATAATGTGTGTTTATTGTGACATCTATATATAATTATAACAACGAATCCTCTATTGTGATTTTTGAAGAACTTTGATTTATGATTACTATTTAAGCTAACGACGCAAAATTAATTACATTTCACCTGTTTTATATCCCATAAGATTTCTCTCTTCCTCTTATGGATTCTCTACGTGACAAAATCAGCAAGAAAAATTACTCAAATTAATAATGAAGTAAATCCAATTTGTAAATGATACATCACTCTCGATTATAAATAGCAACTAAACCTAACCTTTTTGTACCAAACACAAATATTATCCAATCAGTTATCACAATGAATGCTTCAGGTGACGGCAACAGCAACTACCCGATGCATCCCGACCGCATGATGCATCCCGAAAATGAGCAACGGAGGAAGGGCAAGGGGAGGCAGAAGATCGAGATGACGAAGATCGAGAACGACACCAATCTCCAAGTCACCTTCTCGAAGCGCCGCGCAGGCGTCTTCAAGAAGGCGAGCGAGCTGGGCGTATTGTGCGGGGCCGAGTACGCTGTCGTGGTCTACTCCCCGGGCGAAAAGCCCCACTCATTCGGCAACCCCAGCGTCGAAGCTGTCACCACCAGGTTCTTTTGAAACAGTGAAAAAAGCGCGAGAAAAATAATATTTCTTAATTCATCATATAATAATAACCATTTGAAACAGTGAAAAAAGGGCGGGAAAAATAATATTTCTTAATTCATCATATAATAACCTTCTGATACAGTGAAAAAAGCGCGAGGAAAATAATATTTCTTAATTCATCATATAATAATAACTATTTGAAACAGTGAAAAAAGATAATATTTCTTAATTCATCATATAATAATAACTATTTGAAACAGTGAAAAAAGATAATATTTCTTAATTCATCATATAATAACCTTCTGATACAGTGAAAAAAGTGCGAGGAAAATAATATTTCTTAATTCATCATATAATAACCTTCTGAAATAGTAAAAAAAGGGCGAGGAAAACAATATTTTTTAATTCATCATATGAATAACAGGTTCCTCCAGGCTAATGGGGGTGGCGGTGGGGCGCCGCCAGCAAGAGGCACTATAGCCGACAGGAGGGTCATGGCCCACCAGGAGGCGGCCGAAAACCAGCGCAACCAGGAGGTGGTCACTGCGGAGGCGCGGGTGGAGCAGGCGAAGCAGCGGAGGAGGGAGCTCGACGCCATGCCTCCGGTGCTGCAGATGGAAAATCTCAGCTACGAGCAGCTCGAGCAGCTGAGGAACTCGGTGCTGATGTACAAGCAAGGGGTCCAAGCCAAGTTCAGTGGCGGCGGCGGCGTTAATGCGGCGGTGTATGGACAGAATGTGCAGTATCCGCCGATGGGGTACAACTATGGAGGTCCCTACAACGCCGCCACTGGAAGCTTCAACGCTAATTATGGGGGATTTCCCGGCAGCTCTGACGCTAACATTAACAGCGCTCAAGGCGGGCTTAATTATGGAGGATTTCCCGGAAGCTCTGACGGTAGCTTTGACGGTGCTCAGGGAGGCCCAAATTATGGAGGATTTCCCGGCAACTATTATCATGGCCACCCTGGGTATTAGTTAGTTGCATCGTCGCTACCAGCTTCACTCCACCACAGTTTACAGTTTTTCAATCAACTTCTTCTCATCTCTACCGTTACTTTTTTTATTTTACTGTTTTTAAGTTATAATGTATCCCCAAATTTTCAAGTGAAGCAATTTGTTTGCTTTGTGTTTTTTATTGTTTTTTATTTATTTAAATTAGCCTATCTCTAGCTCTTTGTGGTTGCAAAGTATAGACAAAAATACAACTAAATATAAGCTCTTTAACTACATGCAAATTACACGAAACTAAGATGAATTTATGACTCACTTTTTTCGGTTTATCGTAACGCAGATAACTAATTCAAAATTTTAAATGAAAACAATATCTCTGAAGATTCATTCTAAATTTCTAATTCTATTCCCTTTATTTTTTCAGAAAACCGAAACAAAACCGTCAAATAATCCATGTCTAATCACCAAACTATTATTTGTAATTAAGATTTTTTTTCATACTAATTGGGTTAATGAAAAAATGGAAAGGAAACGATTTAGTTACACCTGATTTTTGTGGGGAATTAAATATGAATTAGGGTTGGAGGAGGTCCTTAACACGTCAGTAAGCGCAGTTTATAGAATGGCGGGTAGAGGTGGGGTTTTCGAGCAGTATGAGACTCAGCCTAGCCATGGGGGTGTGGGGTCAAAGTAGCGGCATTCGCAGTAATGATCCGAAAATCAGCTACAAGCCTACAACCCATTTTCTCCCGTCACGTCAGTATTTTTAATTTTAGTCACAACACCTGTATTAAAGCAGTCTCATTTTTAGCCTCAAAATTAGTCACAACTTAATATGTACATCAAATGTATCAGTCCATGAGGTATCCGACCTGGGGCTTGAGACCCTATTCTTTTACAATTTCTATATTCATAAAATTACTAACTTCTTTTTAGTAGTTAGTGTGAATCATTGTACAAAGAGGCATATGCAATTATACCGAATCACATAAAATATAGTTTTACAAATTTTTTAGCTCGAAACTTAAATGTTCGCTTACATTAATAAATGTCCTCTCGGCCCCTACTTGCCTATGCATATGTGGCATTTTCGATCAACGATGTAGATAAAATTTATCAGTCCAAGGGTTGACCGACCTACGGCTTAAGACCCGCGAATTAATTCTTTAGAGTTCTCTTTTTATATAAAATTATTATTTTATACGTAGTTTATGTGCATCATAATATGAAGGCATACACAATTAAAATGAATTACAGAAAATATAGCTTTCCAAAAGTTTGAGCTTTAAACATTTAGGGTTTGTCGTACATTAATAAATGTCTTCCCGGCCGCAACCTGCATATGCACACGCGGCATTGCTACATCAGTGATTTACACGTTAACATTCATGTATCTGACCTATTAATTAATTCGCAATCAAGATATTTCGACAAGAATAGCTTTGTTAATAAGGCAACTCACGACAACGAATACGTGTATTCTAAAATTTTCCTTTTTTAATTGCTAATTCACAACTAAATTTATTCTTAACCCTAGAAATATTATCATATTTAAACAATAATTCTCAATGAAATTTATTAACGTTCGCGACTTTAGTCATGTATTCACAATTAAGAACGAGCTAGTACTTATAGGTCAAAAGTAACAAATGTTTACGACAAAAATTTTACTAGTACTTTTTATTTATCATTTATAATAAAATAATATATTTCAAATTTCATTTTAGATGAGTCCGAACGTGCCGCGTTAAGAATTTCCATTTTTTATGCAAAGAAAATACTGATTATGTGTCTTTTATGTGACATCTATATAAAATTATAACAGAGAATTCTCAATGGTGATTTTTGTAGAACTTTGATTAATGATTACTAACCAAACGACGGAAAATTAGTTACATTTGACCTGTCCTAGGATTCCTCTCTTGGTCTCACGGATTCTTTACGTGACAAAATCAGCAAGAGCAATTACTCAAATTAATAATGAGGTAAAACCAATTTTCAAATTATACATCACTCTCGATTATAAATAGCAAATCAAGCTTGTCATTTTGTACCAAACACAAATACATTATTCAATCAATTATCACAATGAATCCATCAGGTAACGGCAAGAACGACCACACCATGCATCCCAGTGTCGAAGCTGCCATCAACAGGTTCTTCTCGTACAAGTAAAATATTATATCAATTAGTTAAAAAGCGCGCGAAAGAGTTCAAAAAATAATATTTCTTTATTCATATATGAAAATAAGTTTGAATAATAATATGCAGATTATCAGCTCACAACTAACATTTTCTTGCATAAAATAAATAATTACATTGGTCATGGCCCACAGCGAGCTGGCCGCCATGTTACAGCGCCAACAGGAGATGGCCAACGTGGAGGCGCAGTTGGAACGGGAGAAGCAGCGTAGGAGGGAGCTTGAAGGCATAGTTCCGCCCCTGCAGATGGACGACGTCAGCTACGAGCAACTCGGACAAATGAGGAACTCGGTGATGATGTTAAAGCCCGGGGCTGAAGCCAAGGTCAATGGTGGCGCGTTTTCATCGGCGGCCGCCAGTTTTAGGGCGTCGCCACAGTGATTGCATTATCCTGATCTGGCAACTTCACTCCACCACAGTTTACAGTTTTTCAATAAAGTTCTTCCCATCTCTACAGTTACTATATTAAAATACCTAGTATTATACTAGTTTGAATTATCAAATATCCACAAATTTTTAAATAAAGTTATATGTTTGCGCAGTGTGCCTTATTGTGTTTAATTTATGTAAATTAACCTTATTTATAGTCTTTTATGATTGCGAAGTATAGACAAAATATAACTAATTCACCACTAATATAAGCTTACATGCAATTTATACGAAAATATATAATGAATTAAAAGTTTTAAATGAAAACAATATCTCTAAAGATTCACTCCAATCCTAGTTTGTTAATTCTTATACCTTTATTCTTTCACTGCAGAAAACAAAACCGAAACAAAACCGTCAAATATTCAATGTCGAATCCACCTAACCTTTATTTGTAGTTAAATATTTTTTCGTACTATTTGGTTTAATGAAAAATATTTAGTGGTTTTTTCTGGCCAATATAAAGATTCAATCTTGAACTTTTATCTTATAAAATTAATTACTTTTTAGTAGTTTGTGTGAATCGTTGTACATGTTATCATTTAATTAAATCGATCACATAAATATAGCCATTAATATTTTGAGATCGAAACTTACAAAATTTCAGCTTACATTAATGAACGTCCTCCCTCGGCCCATATCTGCATATGCACACGCGGCACTGCTACATCAATGATCTACATGTACATCAAATCTACCGATCCAAGGGTTGACTGACCCGAGGCTTATAATATTACAAATTAATTCTCTAAGAATATATTTATATAATTATTATTGTTTTAGTAGATAATGTAAATTATTTTGCAAATGCTTATGCAATTAAATCAAATCACAAAAAATATAACTTTTCCAAAATTTTGAGCTCGAAACTTAGAGCATCCGCAACGTTGCCTCGTTGCGGACTCGATCTCGTCTCGACGAGACGAGACGCCATCGAGACAGCGTTGCGGCTCCCGTCTCGTCTCGACGAGACGAGATGTCTCGACGCCCAACGCGTCCCGGCGAGGCAAGTCTTGAGGTCGCGAGACACGCGCCCGGCGCCACGTGGCGCGCGCGGGCTGGTGGCGTGACGCCCACTCGCCGACCCGCGAGTGGGCGTCGGATTTATGACGTCATAATTCAATTTTTTTTAAAAAAAAATCAGATTTTTCAAAAAAAAAAAAAAAAAATTAAAATAAAAAACTGTAATATTACCGTTGAACGGTAATATTTTTTATTTTTATTTTTTATTTTTTATTTTTTTATATTCTATATATACTCTTCTCCATTCTCAATTTTACACACAAACACACATTTATTCTCTCATCTCTCTTTCTTTCCTCTCCAATCACTTCTATAAAATCGTTCCTTTATTTTTTTCTTCTCCCAAATTTAATCAATTATGGATCCATTTGAGCAAATGCGTCGAATAATGGAAGAATCGCTAGAAGCAGATCGACGTAGGGAGGAGGAAGCCGCCGCGCCTCCTAGGCAACGCCGGACATACATCCACCGTAACCGGGAGGAAGCCGCCGCAAGGTTGGAACGTGATTACTTCAGTCCGAACCCGGTGTGGGGAGATATCTACTTCCGTCGCCGTTTCCGTATGTCACGCCCGCTATTTTTGCATATCGCGAACACATTGGCGGCACGGGAAGAGTTCTTCAGAGAAGGGTTCGACGCTGTTGGCCGTCCTAGCCACACGACGCTCCAGAAATGTACTGCGGCGATCCGTCAGCTTGCTACTGGACAAACGGCGGATGCGTTCGACGAATACCTGCACGTCGGAGAATCCACTGGGCGACTTTGTTTGTTGAACTTCTGCAAAGGCGTCCGGGCAGCCTTCACCGCCGAATTTCTGAAGAAGCCAACCACCGCAGATTGTCAGTTTCTGCTCCGTCTTCACGAACAAGTGCACGGATTCCCCGTGATGCTCGGGAGTGTCGATTGCATGCATTGGCAATGGAAGAATTGCCCTGTGGCGTTGAAGGGGTCATACACGAGCGGCCACAAAGGCACCCACCCCACCGTTATACTCGAGGCCGTCGCCGACTACCGGCTATGGATTTGACATGCGTATTTCGGGGTCCCCGGCTCGAACAACGACATCAACGTGCTCAACAACTCCGACCTCTTCGCTGAAGTTCTGAATGGTAAAGCGCCGGCCATCAACTTCGTCGCTAACAATCGCCAGTATAAAATGGGGTACTATCTTGCCGACGACATCTATCCGAAGTGACCAACCTTCGTGAAGACGTTCAACAGGCCTACGGACGAAAAGCAGTCTCTTTTTGCGCAGAAGCAAGAGTCTGCTCGCAAGGATGTGGAGAGAGTGTTCGGGGTTCTCCAAGCTCGATGGAACATTATCAAAGCCCCGGCTCGACAGTGGTTTATAGAGAATATGGTCGACATCATGTATACGTGCATAATCTTGCACAACATGATTGTCGCCGACGAAGGACCTGAGGCGGGAAATTGGTTCGACCCTGAAACCCCGGGAAGCTCAACCGCAAGTAGTCCGCCTCGAACGGGAGTGCATCTGTCTTTGCAAGAGCGGTTGTCTATTCGGGCAAGGACACGTGATTCTACCGCCCACGCCCAACTCCAGGAGGATCTAATGGAGCACATTTGGGAAAAATTTGGCAACCATTAGATGATTTTCACTAGAGAACTCCTTCTTCTGCTTCTTTGCCTCCATTTTTTTTTATTTGAGTTTAAGTGTGCAATTTGTAATTTCTAGTTTTTTAATTATGTCTTTTTTATTTTTTTTTATGTATTTTAAATTGTAATTTTATTTTATTTATAATGAAGTGTGTTTTTTATTAATGGAATTTGTTGGAATTAAAAATAAAAAATGAAATTGAATGAATAGTTAAGAGATGGATAAGAGATGGTTAAGAGATGGAGGGTTGCAGGTGCTGTCTCTTAGTTAAGAGATGAGCTGAAAAGTACAGTGGGGCCCATGAATAGTGAAGAGATGAGATGGTTAAAAGACGGATAAGAAATAGCGTTGCGGATGGCCTTACGAAGTTCGCTTATGCCCTTGCGACATTCGACATCATAGATGTACATCAAATCTATTAGTCCCAGGGATTGACCGTCCGTGGCTTAAGACCCCACCAAATATTTTTTTATAATTTTTATATTTGTTAATCATTAACATTTTTAGTAGTTTACTTAATAGTTGTGCAAAGGATTATGCAATAAAATCAAATCAATCTCATAAACACACTCAAACATTTCACTAAGTGAGGTATTTTTTTTTTTTCAGCGGATTTAAGAAATGGAGTTTTGTTATTAAGATGAGGAGAATAAAGCAAGAGAGAATAAAGAAAAATTAAAAAATAAAGATGCCAAAGAATGAAATGATGTAGATCAAATCTGTCAGTCCAAGGTTTGACAACCTAGGGCTTAAGATCCACCAATTAATTCATTAGGATTTATATATTTATAAAATCATTGGCTCTATACTTAGTTCATGTGAATCAAGCCTATGCAATTAAATCGAATTACGGAAAATATAGCTTTTCAAAATTTTGAGCTTGAAAGTTTTTGGGTTCAGCTTACATTAATAAATGTTCTCCCCGGCCGCATCCTGCGAATGCACACGCGGCATTGCTACATCAATGATGCACACGCTAACATTCTTATAGCTCCCGTATTAATTAATTCGCGATCAAGATATTACTGCGGGATTCGCTCTTAAAATAATATAACACACGACCACAAATATATTAGCTTAAAATTTTCTTTTGCCAAAGGCTAATTCGCAACTAAATTTATTCTTGACCCTAGAAATATTTTCATACGTAAACAATAATTCTCAATGAAATTTATTATTCGTGACTTTAGCCATGTATTCACAATTAAGAACGAGCTAGTACTTCACGTTAAAAAGTACTATTCCATAACTAATATTTACGACAAAAATTGTAGTACTTTTTATTTATAATTATAATAAAATATTGTTTCAAATTTCATTTTAGACGTGTCCGAACCAGCGTCAAGAATTTCCACTTTTTTTTTATAAAGAAAATACTGATAATGTGTCTTTATTTTGACTCCTATATATAATTATAACAAAGAATCCTCAATAGTGATTTTTGAAGAACTTTGATTAATGATTACTTGCATTTGACTTGTCCAAAGATTTCTCTCTTGTTCTCATGGATTCTCTACGTGACAAAATCAGCAAGAACATTTACTCAAAATTAATAATGAAGTAAAACCAATTTCTAAATTATACATCACCCTCGATTATAAATAGCAAATCAAGCTTGTCATTTTGTACCAAACACAAATACATTATTCAATAAATTATCACAATGAATCCATCAGGTAACGGCAACAACGACCACACCATGCATCCCATCGTCGAAGCTCTCATCAACAGGTTATTACGATATAAATAAAATAAAATAGTGAAAAAGCGCGGGAAAGAGTTCAAGAAAATAATATTTCTTTATTTATATATGAAAATGAGTTTAAATAATTATATGCAGATTATCAGCTCATAACTAACATTTTCATGCATAAAATAAATAATTATATCTGGCCATGGCCCACAGCGAGCTGGCCAACGTGGAGGCGCAGTTGGAACGGGAGAAGCAGCGTAGGAGGGAGCTCGAAGCCATGCAGGTTCCGCTGCTGCAGATGGACAACGTCAGCTACGAGCAACTTGAGCAGCTGAGGAACTCGTTGATGATGTTCGAGTACGGGGCCGAAGCCAAGCTCAATGGTGGAAAGTCTTCGGCGGCCGTTGTTGAGGCGTCGCCACCGTGATTACTCCACCGCAGTTTACTGTGTTTCAATAAAGTTGTTCTAGTCATTTCTACAGTTACTATATTAAAATACCTATTTTACTATTGTTGAAGTATCAACTATCAAGTATCCACATATTATTAAATAAAGGTATTTGTTTGCTTACTGTTCCTTATTGTCTTTAATTTGTAGTAAAAACTAGCGTTAATTATACTCTTTTGTGATTGTGAAGTATGGACAACATATAACTAATTCACCACTAATAAACTCTTTACTACATCGAAATTATACGAAAATACAATGGATTTATGACTCACCAATGACTCACTTTTTTACGGTCTAAAACAATCCAGAGTTACCTAATCTATTGAATGAAAAAGGAACAAGCAATTATTCAAAGAACTTATGAATTTAGTGCATCTTGATCAAGAATCCTACAAAGTGGTTAGGTTCCTCATATTCATAGCTAATTCAATGTTCAAACAATTAAACTAAGAGAAAAGCAAACTAGATAATCCCAACAGATGAATTATCGGAGTAGAAGCTTCAATCCTTCAATCTTCGGCTTCAATCTTCAATCTACAATCTTCACGTCCAAGAATGTTCTTGAGCGTTTAGGTAGTGTGTGTGGCAGCGGGTGCTGAATGGGGATAATGTTAGGTATTTTTTTTCTTATTTCCCTCTCTCCATGTAAAAAATCACGCAAGGAGTGTGCAATTTACCTGATCGAGTTGCAATAAGGGCCAAAATGACCAGGCCGGGTGGAACCTTCTAGACTGGCGACACTTTGGATTTAAGGCCCGCCCAGAAGAGTGTGTTGCATAAAGACACCCGGGGCGGTGAAACCTTTTGGAAACTCAACGTTCAAATTTTGACCCCCGGCTGCTCGGGTGGTCTGATGAACCAATGCATGATGCAACCAGGGCAGGTCTTCGCCTCTAGGATCCAACTTCTCCAATTTTGTTTATTTTTTTTTTGTTATCTATTTTCTCTACAACTCATCAATCTCTAAAGTAATCATTAATTGCCTGATAGTACAGAAATTAACTACAAAACTCGGTAGTAACGGGAATGGATCCCCTGCTGTGTTAAAATCACAGCAGGGGCTGCTGTGGAACTAAACGCAGCCAATTCCTCTAAAAACTCAACTCCCCTTTTATTTATCACTGCTGCAGCTCACAGCCATCACTCAAATTAATACTCCCTCCGTCCCCCATTAGGAGTCACACTTTGATCGGGCACGGGTTTTAAGAAATGTAAAGAAAAGTTGGTTGAAAAAATTAATGGAATGTGGGACCCATTTTTTTATATTGACTTTATAATAAAATATGAGTGAATTGAGTTAGTGGAATGTGAGACCTACTTACTATTTATGGTAAAAATGAAGTGTGACTCTTAATTGAGGACGAACCGAAATGAAAAAGTGTGACTCTTAATCGGGGACGAAGGGAGTAGTATTATGTATTTTTCTTAATATAATATTTGTTTGTATTGGTATTGAATATAATAATTGTCACGACCACAACTCCCTAGTGCTAGTGAGCGTAGCTATTTCGCGACTAAACAATTCTCAGTAATCAAGGAACAACAATAAAAAGGATGGAATCACTTAAATCAATAGTATTAAAGGCATATGGGTACATAGTCAAAACGTGTTCAGAGTATCAAGACTAAGTTCATAGCTTTCTAGCACAAAATTCTAGATTTGCAGCGGAAGAGTCCAAGACAAAATAGCACGTATGAAGACATGCTACCTTGGGCTACCTATCTACTTATTTAAAAAGCTTGTCCCAACACCTTCGCCTGCTCGTCCACGTTCAACCTGCACATTTGAAAATAACATGCAAGGTTGAGTATTTGATATACTCAGTGGGCACATTGCCAAAAATGGTTCTATCTTTAATTGTCAATGCCACAGTTGAGTGATCACGGGGTTTTACTTAAAAGACCCGAGTCACTAAAATACTTTTCCTTGAGTAAAGATTTGATTGCGCAATCACATAACATAGATATACCATATCTGAAACTGATGTGAACCGGGAATGTGGCCACATTCCACGACGGTCACTGGACCGGCCAACTCCTTTGTTAGCTCACGGTCCCCTTATGTGTACACTAGTCCGAGTAGGGTTTGCGGCCCTACTGGGACCCGAATTCGATTTAACTTAAATTGGCATAGCCAAGCAGATAGGTAATTATAAAACAAAACATGGCATGACAACATACTTGAGCAAAGATTCACATTTTCATACTGAAATCACGTTTTGAAAGAAATGCCCACCTCAAAAGCTAAAGCTCCTTCCGTAATTTCCTTAACTTGGCCTTAGATGACGTTCGTAGACGCCCCTTTAGGAAATAACATAATACTTAATTAGATTCTGATAAATCAATTAAGCTTAAACGTGGATGCATCCTAAGTGCGTGCTCTTTTGTTCTTTTCCTTAAATTTTTCTAGAAAGGTTCTAGAATTCTTGAATATTAATTAAATCAGTAGATTTAATTAATTTAAACCAAATGCTTAACTAGAGGGTGTTACCTCCTATGCCATTTATTCAAGCACTAAAATAGACTCGAGGTCTATTCATCATTTCGTACCATAAATTATTCGAGCGCTAATACTAAAGTCCGGGAATTTAATTTACCATCGTAGAATTAATTGGCGGACCATTACTTAACCTCAATTATTTGATTGAGCAACATAGGTGGGCTCATGATTTAATTAAATTCCTAGTCCATACTTTAATTTGTTGGTGGCCCAAGACAATTAAAATAAAGAGGCCCAACAAAAGAAAAAGGAGAGGCCCAATTCCTTCTTTCTCTCAAACCATCGGCCTCTCTCTCAAAACTCTTCTCAAGAAAGGAAATCCCCAAATTGAGAAATGAAACTCGTGCCAGCAAGTTCCGCCGTCACCGCATGGCTGAGGCAGACGCTCTCGGTCGCCTTCCATCGACGTCACGGAGGAACTCTCCACCTCCCGTCGCACCACCGCCGGACAATCTCTCTATAAGCTAAGTTTTTCTGCCTTCTATTGTTTGGCTCAATTCGTGGGTTTATTTAGCAACCTATGTGAAATCGATTCTTGACTATTGGTGATGTTCCAGCTTTGATCTTGTGAGAGTTTGATTATTGAGTCCATTAATTGGGTTTGTGGCAGAAGCTTTATGTTGTGATTCTTGGCAGTAGAAAAGAGAAATGCTCAATCTTGTGGAAATTCCTATAGCAAGTCTAAGTTCTTGCATTTGATTACTGTGGTGAAAGCTTGGTTGTTGAGCATAAGTGTTGTTGTTCTATGCTTATCCTAAATCCGTTATTAGTTTACAGCCCAGGGGTTTTAGATACGTGCTTTAACATGCTTTGGGTTGAAATCCTACATGATTGATATGTAAAATTGACTGGGAAAAAGGGTTAGAGGTGGAATACCTCTTGAAGCTGCGGCTGCCTTGAGGAAATCAGCTCTTAAAACCTCAGTTTTCTTCCTCTCAAACTTGCTACTGCTTGTTCTTGGTTCTCACTAGAGTTGCTAAAATTTGAGATGTGTAGGAGGGTGTTTAAAGGTGGTGTGGAGGGGATTTTATAGGCTGGGCTTTGGCGTACTATGGGGGAATTAAATGGGGCTGATCTCTCTTGTCTTCATATCACAACATATCTCTCTTTTTCTGATCATGCAGCCCCTTTGTCTTAATGTAGTTTGTTGGCTAGTTTGGGTACTTGGTACTTGGTGAATAAATCCCATTGTTTGATTGTGGCTAGGTATAACAGGTGCTGCATTAGTGAAGGGCTTTGCAGGCTGGACTTGCCCCCTTTTTGGGTAAGTCCTTGGTCTTCATAGGAAAAGAAAGGTTGTTTCTTCCCCTCTATAAGTATTCCATTAATTACTCTTGTCCCATGGCCATTAAAACTTGTTTTTATCTTGCAGGTGAGAGAGGAATCTTAGCTCCCACCTAGCTGCACTTCGAGCGGGCCTGGATTTGATGTCTGAGCCGACGGGCTGCCCGAAACGGGCCCTAAATTGGGCCTGGAGAAAAGGCCCGAAATGCACTCCACAATTTATATTTTCCTTTCCTTGTTTTCTTTCTTTAAGGACTTTGATCCATGTAACCTATTCCATTAGTTGTTCATTTTGTTGCCTATGTAAACCATTCGAAACATTTTATTTTTCCGAAGTGTGTCTTTAGTCTGTTTTAACTTGCTCACTTACTTCTTTAGTTTTTACTTCGCAACTAAAAAGATTAAGTTTCATTAAAGGCTCGAGATCCACTAAAACTTCACGAAAAGAGAAGACGTTATATTTCTAGTTTCACATTAATATATCGAAAGCAAACTAATGGTGCGGGTATTACAATAATAATAATATTACTATTCGTGTTTTTTAATTGAAAAAGTGCTGCTGTGCCGGTCACAAGACGGCACCAAAACTAATGGTGTATCATTATTTTACTTTATATTAGGATTTTTTAGTAATAAAAAGAGTAGTATAATAATTTAATCATTATCCATGCATTTAAATGGAAGGGAAGTTGCGTTTTGAGAGGAATTGGCTGCGTTTAGTTCCACAACAGCTGCTACTGTGATTTTAAAATCACAACAGGGGATCCATTCCCGGTAATAACTACGTCAACAGACCAATCAAATCTATTAATCCAAGGGTTGACCGACCTACGGCTTAGGACCCACCAATTAATTCTTTTGAATTTTTTTATTTATAAAATTGTTTGATAGATTTATATGTAGATTATATGGATCGGGTTTATGCAATTAAAACGAATTACGAAAAATATAGCTTTTGAAAATTTTGAGCATGAAACCTTTTGGGTTCGGTTTACATTAAATGTCCTTCCTGGCCGCATCATGCGTATGCACACGCGGCATCGTTACATGCATCAGTGATGTACACGTTAAAATTCTTATAGCTCACCTATTTAAAAATTTGTAATCAAGATATTACGATGAGAATCGCTCTTAATTTAAATAATGCAACTCACGGCCACAGATATGTTTAGCCTAAATTTACCTTTTTAAAAAGCTAATTCAGAACTAAATTTTTTCTTAACCCTAGAAAAAATTATCATATGTGAATAATACTTCCTCCGTTCTATAGTAGTAGAATTATTTTTCCATTTGATACGTTCCATGATAATAGAGTCATTTTTCTTTTTTAGTAAAATGAAACATTTTTTCTCACTTACTTTATTATCTCTACATTTCTCTACCTTTTTCATTTCCTACTTAATTCTTCATTTATTTAACCCACTTAACACAAATTTTCTTAAATCGCGTGCCAAAAGAAATCGTCTCCACTACCGCAGAACGGAGTTCACAATGATTTTTATTATTGTTCGTGACTTTAGTCATGCATTCACAATTAAGAACGAGCTAGTACTTCACGTTCAAAAGAAACTAATCTTCACTTTTTATTTATAATTATATTAATATTTTAATTTTCATTTTAGATGTGTCCGAACCCACGTCAAGGATTGCCATTTTTATATTAAGAAAACACTGATAATGTGTCTTTATTGTGACACCTATATAAACATAACAAAGAATCCTCAATAGTGATTTTTGAAGAACTGTGATTAATGATTAAAATTCAACTAAACGATGGAAAATTAATTACAATTCACTTGTCCAAAGATTTGTCTCTTCCTCTGATGGATTCTCTAGGTGACAAAATCAGCAAGAACAGTTACTGAAATTAATAATGAAGTAAAACCAATTTGTACATTATATCGCACTCTCTATTATAAATAGAAACTCAACCTAGTCATTTTGTACCAAACACAAATATTATCCAATCAATTTTCATTTTTCAAAATGAATGCATCAGGTAATTACGGAAACAACGACTACCCGATGCATCCCGAAGACGGCGACGACCACATGATGGTGCATCCCGAGAACGAGCAGCGGAGGAAGGGCAAGGGGAGACAGAAGATCGAGATGGCGAAGATCGAGAACGACACCAATCTCCAAGTCACCTTCTCGAAGCGCCGTGCAGGCGTCTTCAAGAAGGCAAGCGAGCTGAGCATACTGTGCGGCGCCGAGTGCGCCCTCGTGGTCTTCTCCCCGGGCAACAAGCCCCACTCCTTCGGCCACCCCAGCGTCGAAGCCGTCACCAACAGGTTCTTCTGAAATACTCCCTCCATCCATGAATAGGAGTCCCGTTTTTTCCTTTTTGGTCCGTCCACGAATAGGAGTCCCGGTTCATAATTACCATAAATGGTAAAGAGACCCCACATTCTACTAACTTATTTCACTCACATATCATTTAAAACTAATATATACAAGTGGGACTCCTATTCCACTAACTTTCTTCCACCCACTTTTTCTAACATTTCTTAAAACCCGTGTCGGATAGAAATGAGACTTCTATTCGTGGACGGAGAGAGTAGTTAAAAAGAGCAAGGAAAATAATATTTCTTAATTCATCATATAATAACCTTTTGAAATAGTTAAAAAGCGCGAGAAAAATAATATTTCTTAATTCATCGTATAATAACATTCTGAAATAGTTAAAAAGCGCGAGGAAAATAATATTTCTTAATTCATCATATAATAACCTTTTGAAATAGTTAAAAAGCGCGAGGAAAATAATATTATTTCTTAATTCATCATACAATAACCTTCTGAAATAGTTAAAAAGTGCGAAGAAAATAATACTCCCTCCGTCCCAATAAATATGCAACATTTGGTTTTCGGCACAAGATTTTATGTAGTGGTGTTTTGTGAGTTAATGAAGAGAGAGTAAAGTAAGAGAGAAGAAAAGGTAGAGAGAGTGTTGTTTTCATTTTAGAAAACGTTTCATTTTTATTGAGACAATTTAAAAAGGAAAACGTTTCTTTTCTAATAGGACAGAAGGAGAGTATTTCTTAATTCATCATATAATAACCTTCTGAAACAGTTAAAAAGGCGCTGAGGAAAATAAGACTTCCTCCATCCCTCATTAAGAGTCACACTTTTCCATTTCGGTTCATCTCCAATTAAGAGTCACACTTCATTTTTACCATAAATAGTAAGTAGGTCCCACATTCCACTAACTCAATTCACTCACATTTTATTATAAAACCAATATAAAAAAATGGGTCCCACGTTCCACTAACTTTTTGAACCAACTTTCCTTTACATTTCTTAAAACCCGTGCCCGGTCAAAGAGCGACTCCTAATAGGGGACGGAGGGTGTATTTCTTAATTAATCATATGATCTGTCAGTTCAAAGTGGACTTCTGTGTCAGGTTCCTCCAAGCTAATGGCGGCGGTGGAGGGGCTCCGGCGCCAGTGAACGCAGCGGAAAGGATGATCATGGTCCACAGCGAGGCGGCCACGGCCCAGCGCAACCAGGAGCTGGTTGCGCTGGAGACGCGGGTGGAGCAGGCGAAGCAGAGGAGGAGGGAGCTGGACGGCATGGTTCCTCCGCTGCAGATGGAGAATCTCAACTACGAGCAGCTCGAGCAGCTGAGGAACTCGGTGTTGATGTACAAGCATGGGGTCGGAGCCAAGTTCGGTGGCACCACGTCATCCTCGGTGGGCCCCGGTGGTTATGGCTACGGGCAGCCGGGGTTAGGATACACGGTGCAGTATCCGGCAATGGGGGATAATAATGGTATGGCTGGCTACAGTTACGGAGATCCCTCCGATGTTGTCCCGTATGACCCTGCCACCGGCAGCTCTAACGCTAATTACGGAGGATTTCCCGGCAACCACCACCACTACCACCACCCTGGGTATTAGTTGCATCATTGCTACCAGCTTCACTACACCACAGTTTACAGATCTATAGTGTAGTAGTTTATTAAAGTACCTATTTTATGTTGTTGAATTATGAAGTATCCACAAATTTTTGAATAAAGTTATTTGTTTGCTTTGTGTTCTTTATTGTCATTAGGCTATGTAAATTAGCCTTGGTTAATATAAGCTCTTTACTTACGTGCAAATTATACGAAAATATGCTGAATTTATCACTCGCCAATTAGTCATTTTTTTGGTTTAACTCATTAAAATTATAAATGAAAACAACATCTCCAATGATTCCTTTAAAAGGGATGTAATCAAATGCAAACTCTATTCTATGATCTGGACCGTTAAAAAATGTCAACAGAGTTGTGTTAACATTTTTTGTTGCTGTTATTTTGTCATCTGTTGATATTTTCTAACAGTCCAAATTATAGAATGGAGTTCGTACAATATTTAGAGTTTGCATTTTATCACTATCCTATCCCTTTACTCTTTCAACGCACAACACAAAACCGAAACAAAACCGTCGAATATTCCATGTCTAATCACCAAACTTTTATAAGTAAGTAGTTGAGAACTTTTATAAGTAAGTAGTTGAGAATATTTTTTTTCATACTATTTGGTTTAATACTCCCTCCGTCCAAAAAAAAATATGACATATTTATTATTTTTGGCTGTCCACAAAAAATAGAGCACATTCATTTATGGAAAGTTTTCAACAAAATAATAACCTTACACATCATTTTATTTACCACTTATGCTATTAGAACTAAAACTTCTCTCTTATACTAACACTACTTCTCTCTTATTTTTTTCCCTTCTCTTTTACTTTACCAATTTTACATTAAAATCTATGCCATATAGCAATTGTTCTATTTTTTATGGACGGAGTGAGTAAAAAATATCAAGAACCTGATTTTTTGGGGAATGAAATATGATTTAAGGGCCTATGTATAGGTTGGGCCCATATTTAGTTTCATTAATCCATATAGCAGCCCATCTCTATAAGCCATATACTATACGGCTATACCACTTCTCATTCTCATTCTAATTCTAATTTTTAAATTGAACTATTAATCTATTGATTCAAATTATTCAATGGGAAACTTCAAGTTTTGCTTTATTTTTGTTTAGTTCATGACAACCCTATGGTGACACCAATTTAAATATTAATTATGTCTTTTAAGTTTGCTTTCTTATAATGTGAAGAGTAATCATGATGTAATGAGCTTCTTAACTAGTTACATTGATTAATATATGTCTCATTTTCACTCACTATATTAAATGGAGTACATTAGAATGTGCATATGAGAATCATTATTAATAAACGTAAATCATTTATTATTCTCTCCGTCCCACTTTAGGAGTCTCATTTTATTTTTGTGTGATTGCAAACACGAAAAATCGTAAGGAGCAGCCTCTACTTGTGGAGGAGCACTGCATACATCTATGCTCATCACGGTTGGTTTCTATAGACTATAGCTATCTGTTTGATTACACAATTTGTCAAGTTGCAGTGGTAAAGGATGCACAATTATTTGATTTCCATGTAAAGCTTTTTATTGGTTTGGAAATAGGAGAAAAGTTAAATGGTACTAATTCACATGACCTCTGTCTCACCGATAAGCGAACCATTTTTCTTTTTGGGATGTTTTACTCAAAATGACACATTTCTAAAACTATAAACATCACTCTCTACTTTTTTTATCTTTCTCTTACTTTATTCTGTCTACTTAACTCACAAAATAACAATACATAAAATTTCGTGTCGGAATCGAAATGTACCACTTATAGAGGAACGAATTGAGTATTACATTCGGTGAGTGAATAGTCCATTTATTTTTACTTTTTGGTGCCTTCAAAAATTTTATGGTAGGACATTAATTTGGCCAATAATATTCTACCGTAAAAGCTATTTAATCATAATAAATTGTCACGCACTATTTATAATTCTCACACCTACTCCATTCGTCCGCAAATAAAAGTCTCATTTCTTTCTGGCACGAATTTTAATAAACATTAGGAAAAATGAATGAGATCAAGTTAGTGGAACATGAGTCCACTTATATGCATTAGTTTTAAATGATATATGAGTGTATTAAGTTGGTGGAATGCCAGACCTTTTTACCGGGACGAAACCAGAAATTTAAATAAGTTGGTGCTGATATTGAACCACAAATGCAACGAGCCACATATTTTTGATTTGTGAGTTTAGACTAATCATGTCGCCCAAACATGAGCGACTAGTCTTCTCTAGTTGTATAAGCGTTATGAAGTGACGCGTCCAACAATTTAAGAATTTAAACAAAATATTAATAGTATATTTTGATATTACTATAAATATGATATGAGATAGCTTAAGAGTTTACAAAATAAGCAGTTAACATAGTAATTTATATAGACATGATAATTGACTATAAATACAAAAAAATAATAAATATATTATTATACACATAAATAACGGGATGTGATCAAATGCAAACCATTAATCTGATACAAACCCCAAACTCCAATCCTAGCCATTATTTTCTACAGATTTGTGGTTAAGATTGCGTAGATATTTGATGTCAACAAAACTATGTAATTTGGCAACAGAGGGTATTTTTGGGTATTTTTGTGAGATTATTTTTGAACGATTTATGCTTCCTGATTTCTTTCCCACCTTCCAAAACTGAAAATATTGAGATCTTAACACATAATTACGTCAAAACTTATACGCCGGTGAATTGAAGAATTTAGTTTATGACTTTACCATCACCTCCGCCTGAATCTCATAGTATGGAGGTTTCCATCACTGATAAAGGTAATGACTTCGCCGGACGTGATTTTGATTTTTCATTTCCAGATTCTTGTTTTCTATATGTTCAAGATTCCACAATCGTGATTCAAAATTTCCATACGTTGAAGATTGACACATTCGTGATTCGTGATTTCAATATGTTGAAGATTTTTCATTTTCAGATCGCGTTTGTTGAAACTGAGTTGAAGATTTTTCTGTTGAACCTGTGTTGAAACTGCGTTGAAGATTTTTCTGTTGAACTTGTGTTGAAATTATTGGAATTTTTGTTGATATGTCGTATACTGATCCTATATTGAAATTTATAAGCTACGGTTGAATCCGCGTTGCTATCTTCGTCCCTGTAATTATGAACCGAGATTCTATTTGCAAGACGGACCATAATGAGAAATAAGATTCCTAGTCATGGACGGAGAGAGTATTACTCCCCCGGTCCGCCATTAGGAGTGTTATTCCTTGGCGGCACGAGTTTTAAGAAATGTTAAAAAAAGTGGGTAAAAAGAGTTAGTGGAATAAGAGTCTCACTTGTATATATTAGTTTAAAATGAAATGTGAGTAGAATGAGTTAGGTGAAGGTGAGACCTTATTACCATTTATAGTAAAAATGAACTTGGACTCTTATTCGCGGACGGACTAAAATGAAAAAACGGGACTCCCATTCGCGGACGGAGGGAGTATTTTTCAAAGAAAATAGAATTATGATATAAATGAATCGTGAGGGAAATATACTAGCTGGAGTAATATTTATAGATGAATGTGTGATTTAAAAATAGAAAAAAGACCGTAAAGACTATATGCCATGACTCTTATATCCTTATTTTGTCTCTTATTTACTTTCTTTTCATTTTAATTATTTATTAATATCATTTTCTCAAAATGAGTGTAGAAAATGAAATGACTTAACTACCTACACCCGTCTAAAATGTCGCCAACGCACCACAACAATTGGTGGAGAAGAGTATGTCCTCAGCAATGACTATATGACATGACATACGTTGCAACATAATTTTACACGTTGCGGTAGTGTAGCACGCATGTCGACGTGACAACGTCATATACTTATTTTCCTTGCGCGTGGTGCGTAGTGCGTGCGCATAAGCGTTACGTTGTCAATGCCCTTAAGGACATAAAAAAGAATTCAAAAACATGATGCACATAAAAGAGTGATGATAAAAAAGATCTTAAAAGATCTACAATGGGTACAAAGATAACCATCCTCCGTTCATTTCCAAACATTTTCTACGTTGGGAAATTTATTATTGAAATGAAGATGAGAGAGATTCTAGAGTGGGGAGAGAGATAACCATCTTCTAAACATTTCAAAACACTCCTTAGGCTTGTATGATGGTGCTGTATGCCCTGCCCCCTGCAAATATGCATTCCAACCATAAAAAATTGTTACTACTTCATTTAAAATTAAATATATAAAAAAGTTGCATCTTTATCTTGCCTTAACTGTAGCAAACATGAGGTAAGCCTCTTTGATCTTACTCTTGTATAGCTCTGTGTATCTGCGATTCATATAAAACACAAGGTTGAGCAATGAGATTTTTGCTTCAATCATCAGTTGCTATAGCAGAAAAATTCACCCTGCAACTTGACCATCAACGGTCCACGCCCTCCACTCATCATTCACGGACAAATTCAGTTGGCGTATCCATTTCAACGTGGCCATGTAAGGTACGCGCATGTCATGATCACCGCTGAAACAAAGAGGCGTATAGCTTCACTAACATTGTCAAAAAATATACGTGAGTATTAAGACACTGGATTTCACCTATACACCAAGGCTTGGAAGCCTCTATCACTCAGATTTTGATGATACTCGACAATGCTTTCTATGTCAAATTCGTAGATGAAGCTCCGGTTACATCTATTCCATTCACCTACCGTTCCCTGATAGATTGGTTAATGTTCAAGCAAAACAACATCTTAATAATGTGTTATACTAAAATTCAAAAAGTTGGGTCATGTTTTGTACCTCTCTGATGTGCAGAGCTTCTCTGACAGTTTCGTCGTTAGCCCACACGTTGGAGGCCAGATATGTGTGTTCCTGCAAAAGGCGACAACTTTGAGTTAGGTCGATGATGACATGAAGGCAATGTGACAGACAGAGTGGAGGAATACACGGCATGGTGGTTCATTTTGGCTGGAGACGGAGAGGAAGTCGATTGGATCATCTACTATAGACGGTAGGAACCTTCTAGAACCACTTTGATATGGTGTTGTGATTTCTTTGCACTTTGGCTCTAGAATATGATCACCACAGATAAGCTTGGTGCACTGCACTTGATTAAACGGCAAAGCAATCAGCATCGTCTAAAACATCAAAATCAATTGACATATGCAAAGAAAAGATCATTAGTGATGTATACCTGATTGATACTATACAGAGCAAATAAACATTCGAGGTTATTTGGATCTGGATTCTTATACTCTTCGTTGCAGCTGCTTCTTGCTCGCTGAAATCATTATTCAAGTCACGAAATTAAAGAATATTTAGGCAACAAGTTCACCAATAGAGATATAGTAATATATATAGTAGGCACTAGTTTAAATTTGCAAATAAACAATGAAAACACCTCAAATTGTTTGTCTGAAATGAGTGCCACTCTGTGAGCATAAGGTATCCGTTCATTGTTATCCTGGTCTTCATATGTCACTGGATTACCAACAATGTAGCCCCGTTTCCATTCCACAAAATAATTACTATCTACTTATATCTTATTCATATGATCATAGTATAGAAGTACTAATAAAACAAATTCAAGAATGAAATAATTAATATAGCAAGAACTCCCATTACTTCGAGAGACATTGTTGGCTCTAGTCCAGCTTCATTTCCTGCAAATTTTCAACTTAAATGATGAGGAAATATACAAACCATAAGCATATTTATGTGAGATGCAACTAACTACCTTTAGCTATTTCAAGTGCGAGCATGGGAGCCATCTTTCCCCCATAAGAGTCACCCGAAACATAGAGACGATTCTTGATAAACTCAGGATGAGCTAACAACCACTGTATTTGTTTTTCCAAACAATGACAACAAAAATAAGCAATCTTCCATAAATAAAACAGCTAAAGAAAGGGAGATGATGATAACCTTGCGAAGAAATGCGTAATTATGTTGGTTCGAATTAGTGTCGGAGGAAGGGTAGCTTCCTGCATTGTTGGAATATGAGAATCCAGCTCCAACAGGGTAATCTAGGAATATAATGCTGGCAACCTAACATCATCACCATCATCATTATGCAATGTGGATGAATTAAAGAATGGCAATCAAGAAAGGAGATTTCTGTGTCAGACCTTAGTCCAAGAATATGGGTTCAATACAAGAGAAGGTAAGCTTCCATCAAAGCTCTCAAAATCAAACGCCAGTGGACCTACAAATTAACATTAAATATTCTAATTTGCACCAAATCCAACTTCCCTCATCAACAAATCCTACTCATTTTCTCTGTATGTGTGAGAGAGAAGAGAAGAGAAGAGACCGATTTCATAAACGAGGCTGGAAAAGGCAGAGCAAGCGGGGCCACCGCTGAGCCAGATGAGCAAAGGGTCTCTAGCTGGGTCGTTTTCGGACTCGATGAAGTAGTAAAAGAGCTGAACTTCATCATCCTCTCCAACACCAATATACCTGAATCCCACAAAACAACATCTATTCTTTCCAATTAAACATAGAAAAAACAGAGAAAACAGAGTGAATTGAGAAATGGAGAGACCCTGTTTCGAGTTTGAAAGGCAGAGATCCGTCGTAGCCGGGAAGGGTCTCTACGATAGTTTGTGAAGTAGCAGACTTGATTCCAACAACGAAAGCAACAAACAGATGCACGAATGTCTTCATGCACAGTGACATTGCATTCCTGTTCTACTTTTTCTTATTTTGCTAAAATAGGAATCCTAATTAAATTTCTAATCCAATGAATACCGACGCTCAATCGGCTTGAGCACATGCATGTCACGTTCTGTCATGTTCATGTTTACGTTCTGATCACTCGGCCACACTATCCGAGGAGAGATCCCCTGCAGTATTAAAAAACACATGCTGTATTAAAAATACACGCAGGAGAGGAGATGGTGGGCCTTTTCTTTTCTTTCATGTATACTAGTAGTATTAATTTATTCAACACACTCTTACTATACTAGTACTATTAATTTAATCTTTACAGGAATCTTTTCAAAATTTGCCGATATTTTCGAAATGAGTTCGTATTTTAGTTTATTGATTTCATTGAAAATTATAATATATTTGTGTGTGTTAACAAAAAACAAAAATAATACAATAAAAAAAATACTACCTCGATCAATAAAAATAGATTAATTTTACCATTTTAAATCGTCCATCAGAATTAAAGCAATTCTAAATATGGAAAGTTTTTAAACAAATAGTACTCCCTCCGTCCCAAGGTATTAGACCAACTTTCCTTTTTGGGATGTCCCAACATATTAGACTTATTTCCTTTTTTAGCAAAAAGCATCTATCTTATTTTATTCTCCACCTATTTTTTTCTCTCTTCTCTCCCCTACTTTTTCCCTCTCTCATACTTTACTCTCTCCACTTTAACTATTTAAATATCAATTCCTTAAATCATGTGCCCAAAAGAAGTGAGTCTAATACTCCGGGACGGAGGGAGTAACTCTATATATCATTCTAAATATGGATCCCACAGTTTATTAACACTATTTCTACAATCTTAGTCTCTCAATTTCTCTTACTTTATTAATTGCGTATTAAAACTCTTGTCATTCACAACTTTGTCAAAATTTTTTAGAAATCCTAACCCTATAAGTATTTTAATTTGTAGATATAATTGAATTTAATTGAGTTATTGAGTGTTCAAATAAAAAATATTCCATAATGAAAATAAATAAGCTTGTATTCTATTTATCTTTAAAAAAGGAAGAGAAACTAAATAACTAATACAAAAATAATGATATTATTAAATATAAAAGAAAAAGAATGTTGAAATTTGACTTGTATATTTTTTAATACGAGATCATTTGAAAAAAATTAGATATTGAGCTCCTAGAGGCAAAGGGTCATTTGGTGCACACCCAAGGTTGGCCTTAGAATCTAACAAGCACCCTTTACTCACTTGTGCTTGTGGATTTTCTCTCATTCGATATTTTTCTTTTCTCTTACCCCCACCACTCTCTATTGACTTTTGCACCTCACACTCTTATCTTTTCACGCTCTCTTGGCTTTTTAGACTCACTTTCACTCTTAAGCCTTTTCTCACTCTCTCGTTCTTTTTCTCTACTAATTTAGTTTAAGCTCATCAAAGAGGAGACATTTCCATATACATTAAGAGGCTTATGTGAGAAATGAAAAGAAGAGGATGTAGTCAAATGACTTGATGAGTTACCCATTTGGTTTGTGTCAACACCACCATGTGGGTAGGTAGGCCTCAATCGAGCTCTATATGAGACTTCTTCTTAATTTGGCTTCTCAAACCCCTTAAAGCTAGCATGATTTCTCACCCTCTTAGAATGCCATTGTCCATGAGAATTTGGAGCTCGTTCCCCACGACTTCCCCTATCAAGTCCATCTTCATTGAACCTTGATTTATAGCTACTTCTATCATCACAATAGAGCTCAACTCTCCCTCATTGATTGCCCATCTCAAATCTACCATAGCCCCCTATTCTATCCCGATTTCTCCCCCTCCTTCAATTTCCCCATGCCACTCTTCAAAAAATTCCTCCGGGACCTCGATGGGTGCCACATTGCCCCTAGGAGTGGGAATACTCGACTTCCGTTCACCCCTCAAGGCGGTGATCTCCATTAACAAACTATTTTGGATGGCTTGGTTGCACTCTTTGAAACCCTTCACTTTCTTGAATTACGGTCTCTAGAGTTATTAGGTTGCTCTATTAGATTAAACCCCCTCCCGATGTGAGAAATCCATAGATTAGATGTTGAAACCAAAGTCCCCTTTAAATCTCTAACATCTAACTCCCAAAATATTGTTAATACCAATGACCTCACGTGAAACCTCAACTCTCCCGAGTTCTTTTGAATTAAAGTGCGAATTATCCATTTTTCAAGTCAATTATTTCGGCTCCCGAGTATTCTAATCAACTCTAACATGTATTCAAAAGGTAGCTAATCAACTGAATATAGAAGGCACAGGGATTAATCAAACAATTGCAAGAGCTAACAAGGAAAATCAATTGAATATCTTCACCAAAAATTCTACAAAAGATGTTTAACTCATAGACAAATAATTACAACAATTAAAGTACGAGACATGAAAGAAATTGATAAAACCCAAGGTTGAATCTTCAATCTTCAGTCTTCTCTTGCCTGGATTTGCAGAGCTCCGCTCCAATGGAAGATGGATGATTATGTGTGGAATATGGTATGGATGAATGTGTAAAGGGGGAGAGGATTGGAGGCTCTGAGATAAAGATTATGAATTAGGTTGGAGGTATTTATTTAGAGGTTGGAGAAAGGTTTATTTTCTGATAATTTTTGTGGCCTTCAAGAAATGGGAGAGATTTGGCTTCAAAATATAATAATTTCTTTTCTTCCGTGAATTTTTGCCTAAATTTTCGCCAACTTTCTCCACAGAACTCCGATTGAGACGTGCGAGATATCCACGCGAGGCTCTTTCTAAAACAAAGAGAATGGTATGCATTAAGCACTGAGTGGACTTCACATTTGCTGGAAAAATCGGCTTGAATTGGTGCTGCTGCACTTTGGCCTTTTTTCACCTTTTTCTATATTTTTCTATCATTTATCAACAAACATGTCAAAAATACCAAATGTATAAAATATGCAATTTAAGAACATAATTTGCATGATTGACGGTTAAAACAAGTCAAATCTAGTCCTTAAAATCATGCAAAATCCGTGTTAGTCAGTTTCTAATTTAGTTTTACTGATCTTGTTAATTTGTTTCTTAATATTCTCCTTCTTTTATTTTTCATTATTTTTAGTTGTTTTATGCCCAGTAAAACCAACAAAAAAAAATACTCCCTCCATTCCCAGTAATGGAGGCAGTTCTTTTTGGCACGGAAATTAAGAAAAAATTGTGTTAGATGAGTTAAGCAAAGGGAGAATAAAGTGAAAATGAAAAAGGTAAAGAGATGAAAAGAGAAAAAAGTAAGAGATAGTAAAGTAGGCGTGGAAAAATATGTTGACTTTTACTAAAAGCTCATTCGTGCCTAACTTTAATCCATTATTTCTCACTCACGGGGAATCGGATTTGAGAAGACGAATATACCACGGTCATCTACTCCGAACGTAGATCGACGCTATATCATTTAATTTTAGAAAATTAAATATTTCGTTGAAATTATTATTGGTCAAAACCTTTGACCGGACATAGATTTCAACAGATTTTAGAGAAGGAAAAAACAAACCGTAAGCATATTTATGTGAGAAGCAACTAACTTTAGCAATTTCAAGAGCCAGCATGGGAGCAATCTTGCCACCATAAGAATCACCAGAACCATAAAGACGATTCTTGATAAACTCGGGATGAGCTAACAAGTAATAACCACTATGTTCGTTTTTATTTGTTTTCATACAATTAACAGTGAAACCAGGAAAACTAAAACAAGGTAAGCTTCCATCAACAGCAACCAACAAATGGATAAATAAGGCAAAAAAAAAAAAACAAAAAAAGAGGGTTTCACGATTGATTGTGAAGCAGCAGACTCGATTCCGACAAGAAAAGCAACAAGCAAATGCAACAACATTGGCTTCATGTCTCTCCAACTCATGCTGATGAAGTTTCACCGTGTCTTAATATTTCTAGAGAAAAAGGCCAAAATTGGTCCTGAATATTATGCTCATTTTATGATTTTGGTTCTAGACTTTATCTTTTGATTTTTTAGATCCCGAACATTTTAAATCGAATCACAATTGGTCCTACACTAGTTTTTAACGGTCAACGAGTTTAAATCCCGATTTTGACCAAATTAAGCTATTAACTATGATTACTTACTCCCTAATTATATCCTTAATTATTTTAATAAGTTATCATTTAAATTATAAAACAAATAATATACAAATACACACTTCTTCCTGAAACTGAAAGGGTTTAAGGAGGCGGCGGATATGTCGGAGAATCAAGCAGAAGAATCCCTCTGTGAAGCGGCGAACTCGAGCGAGTGAATTCTCTGATTGCATCTGGAGCTGATGTCACCTACTTCGACGCTGAAGGCCTCACGCCGCTGATGCACGCCGCCAAGAATGGCTTCTCGGAAGTGGTCAGAGCCCTCCTCAACGGCGGTGCCGTGGAACGCTCTCATCCCCTCAAATCTCTCCGCCAGAGACTTCGCCATGGATAATGGGCATAATGTTCCAGACCAATTTTTGTTGTGACAAATAGGGCAATTGTGAAATCGAGACAAACAGAAACGTAAAGAAGACACAGATTTACGTGGTTCACCAACGTTTTTGGCTACCTCCACGGGCAGGAACGAAGAACAAATATTATTCAGAGTATTTTCGGATTATGGCTACAGATTGGATGTGATTGGATTTCAGATCACAGAATTATGTGCTCTACTCCCATATAAATAGGCACACATGAGACAGCCTGGGTCTAGGATATTCCTATCCCAATTAGGAAACCTAATCCTATACAGATTCAAGGCATAGTAACAAATCTCCATCTTGACTGAAATTCTTCCTTGCAGATGCATCATTACAATGCCAGACTTCTCCTTCCTTGCCTCAGATTTGTCGACCTTCACGTTCAGAGCAGACATCCTGATCGATTAACACATAAACCCTAACAGATGCGGAATTCAAAACCCTAGGTTCGAAAACCAGGCTCTAGATAACAGTTTGTTATGACAAATAGGGCAATTGTGAATCGAGAAACAAAAGAACGTAAATAGACACAGAATTTACGTGGTTCACCATGTTTGTGTCGACTGCGTCTGTCCCGATGTGATCTAGTTTGAGGGGGAGGTTTGTTATGTACAAACTCCATCCCACATCGGGTGTCTGAGGGAAGTTGGAAGGTGTATATAATTCCTATCCAACCCCAATTAGTTTGAGGCCTTTTGGGAGTGACAAAAACAAATCCGTGCGGGCTTGACCCAAAGCGGACAATATCAAACTAATATTTGTCGGCGCCGACAATCCTGACAATTTTGACGTTTACTCATATTTCTATTTCAAACATCGGCTAAAATGTCAAAACACCAATTTTCGATTATTTAACATATTCCATTTTTATCTTCTTTCAGTATTCTTTTCATTTTTTAAAATTTCACGTAATTATCTTTATTTAAAACTCATTTCATCTCCGAAATTTCTCTCTCTCTGATGAAGTACTAGTACTCAATTTTCACTTATACATTTTTGTTTCTATTCATCTGTTATTTTATCAATTTTGAATTTAAACCGTCAAAAATTCTTATTTTTAAGAGGTGGAAGGAGGATTATTTTTCAAAAAGTTTTATTGCTGCTTTGATTTTAAGGCTGCTTCAATTATTTAACATGAGGAATATTTGAGTAGCATATTATTATGCCTTTAACTTTGGACAAAAGGTCTACAATCATTATTTCACCCCTGGCATTTTTCGTTTTTTTCTTTTTTTAGTATTTTGGTGTTCGGTAAACAATTCTTTTTTGTTAGTGTATGAAAACCACATTAACTTTTACCGAAGTTCGAAACAAAATCAATCATATACTACTATTATGTATACACAATGGTCACATACCTCCCATCCTCACAATAATATAGCTATCCAAAAGTAAACATGGATTGAAAAAACAATTTTAATAATTAGGTAAAAAGAATTATTGCAATGTACAATCAAATACTCCATCCGTCCTATTAGAAATAAAACATTTATTTTTCAGTACGGAATTTTATGAAATGTTATTTTATGAATTAATGATGAGTAAATAAAGTAAGAGAAATGAAAATTAGTGGATTGCTGCCTTTGAAATTTTTTTAAAGAAAGATACAAGGCCTTGAAAGGTAACCTTGAAAAGGATTTTCACAAATTTGGGTTTTCAACTAAAGAACTAGCTGTGGGCTTTCAGAAAGGTATGATTTTGTACCAAACGGCAAACACAATATAGTTACCAAAAAGTTAGTCTATATGTATGTGAAAAGCCCACTATCTAGGAAAGAATGAAAACGGAAATAGTATTGGTTTTTTTTTTTCTCTAAATCATGAAAGTGATGGATGTAACGAGTTCAATGACGACTGGAGTGCATCGGAAGACATTACTCGGGCCTTATTCGATTGCGTTAATGATGCTGTTGTTGGTTTCTGGATTTATAGGGAAATTACAAGAGATAACCGGGCGTAATACAACCCAAGAAGGAATATAGAAAAAGAACTGAAACAAAAATTACAAACGGAAATCGAAACTGTAAACTGTAGAACAGGAAATAGCCGAGTCGAGGAGGTCTCTTTCCGCAAGACGAGATACGCCCCGGTAGTGCTTTTCGGATTGGCGTTTCGTCCCCAAAGATAAAACGGCTACGTCTCTGGTGAAGCAGCACCGCTATCAACAGAGCTCCGGCGAACTGGATGGAGGAGAGGGCAGAGCTTTCGACAGAAAAACAATGTGGAGAGGGAGAGAGCTTATGATGCAGAATGCTTTCTAGTGTTTGATGTGTGTAGAATGCATGGAATGGCTAGCCTATTTATAGGCTCAGTCCACTGCAGGGGTCAACACAACCTTGATGGCTGTCATCAATGCTAGACCGTAACGGTCGTCGGTTACGAGGCGTTACAAGCCGTTACATGACGTGGACTGTCACGTGTCAGCCATGTTGGCTTACCACGTCATACTGACGAGGTGTCAACCCGCTTGGCTCGCTGACATGGAAACGGTGGTGGTCTAAAAAGAAATAGACCCACTAGCCTTGGGCCAAGCCCACAACTAGGCCCAAGCACCAAGCCCACGAACAGGCCCAAAGAACAGCCCAAAGACCACCAAAAGACAAATTGCCAAGATCCAAGGACAAGGACAAGGACACGGACATGGGCACGGGCACAAGCACGATCACGGGTGCGGGCTCGCGGCTCGCGGCGGGGCGGGCGGCGCGCGCGCGTGGGCTCTTACAGCCATCTTAGTCCACTATAATTATTACATGTAATAATCCTTATTAAATACTAGTTTAATAAGGTTGTAACTTTCAATGTGGGATAATTAACTCTCTTAATTATTCCCTAATCTTCTCTCATAGCTCATTAAGTTTGCAATTTTTGCATGACTTTAGTCCATTATTTCTCACTCACCGGGAATTGGATTTGAGAAAATAAATATACCACGGTCATCTACTCCGAACGTAAATCGACGCTATATCATTTAATTTTACAAAAATTAAATATCTCGTTGAAATTATAATTGGTCAAAGTACATTGACCGGGCATAAATTCCAACAATCCCCCACATGAGTGGAAATAGCCAAATGCGAATGCATGCGGACACAAGCTCAACCCTCGAGAGGTATATAAGCATAAGGATAGGTAGCTTTTAGGTTTAAACCTTCCATAGTCAACGCCATCGGATACACAGGCGACCTAGTAGCGCGATGCTTTGAACTAGTCCCCCACGGCGTGCACCGAGACAATGGTGTTAACACTTAAACACATCAACCTCATCCGTTCTCACGTTTTGTGTCCTTTGCGGCCTTGGACACCACTTTGGATTCATAAGTGTGTGATTTGAAGCGGCCACACTTCACACTTACATACGTGATTCCTGCTCGAGTATCTTGCCCTACTCGGTCACTTTGAGAACTTAATCTCCTTGAGATCCTTAGGAATCATTAAAAGTCATAGACTTATCCTCACCACAAGGCAAGTTTTCGACACTCTACTGCTCCTTAGGGAATAGATGTAGATGAGTGTTTCATACGAACTCTCATAGCTTAGTTTTCCCATTGAACCAAGTTCTTGGGATCTCCAGTCATCATGGTTGGGTTACCACTATGACAGTTCTTTAGTTTGTGGATTTCAAACCCATTCCCTCTAGCAACTTATTCATTTGATCACGGTTTAACCCTTTGGTTAGCGAATCCGCTAGATTATCTATTGACTTCACATAGTCAATTGTAATCACGCCTGTTGTGATCAAATGTCTTACGGTATTATGTCGTCGACGAATATGTCGAGACTTACCGTTATAGAAGCCATTATTTGCCCTCCCGATAGCGGCTTGGCTATCACAGTGAATCAACAACGGAGGCACTGGCTTACACCAACCTGGAATATCCTCAAGGAAGTTTTTAAGCCATTCGGCTTCTTCCCCAGCTTTATCTAAAGCTATGAATTCTGATTCCATCGTTGAACGGGCTATACATGTCTGTCTGTTTCGTGGATTTCCACGAGACAGCACCACCCCCAATAGTAAAGACGTATCCACTTGTTAAAAGTGAGTCCTTATTGTCGGATATCCAATTCGCATCACAGTACCCTTCAAGTACCGGGGGGTATCTCGAAAAATATAGCCCATGATTTTGAGTATGTTTTAGATATCTCAAAACCCTTACAAGAGCTCTCCAATGCTCTTTGCTTGGATTACTCGTGTAACGACTCAACTTGTTCACGGCACAAGCAATGTCCGGCCGAGTGCAATTAGTTAAGTACATAATGCACCCGATGACCCGTGCATATTCTTCTTGTGCAACGGGTTCGCCCTTGTTTTTGCTCAAGTGAACATCGAGTTCAATTGGAGTCTTAACCGGCGCGCCATCGTAGGCATTGAATTTCTTCAATATCTTCTCAACATAATGAGATTGGGTTAAGATGATTCCATCGGATGTTCTTAGAATTTTCATTCCAAGAATTACATCGGCTAGACCCATGTCTTTCATGTCAAAGTTTCTATGAACATGGCTTTTGTTTCGTTAATCACTTGAGTGTTACTACCCATGATTAACATGTCATCAACGTAAAGACACACTATAACGTACCCGTTATCAGTGCTTTTAATATAGACATATTTGTCACACTCGTTGATTTTAAAACCATTTGATAACATTACATTATCAAACTTCAAGTGCCATTGCAACGGCGCTTGTTTCAATCCATATAGGGACTTTACGAGTTTGCATACTTTTTTCTCTTGTCCAGGTACTACAAACCATTCGGGTTGTTCCATATAGATTTCATCCTCTAATTCACCATTTAGAAAAGTAGTCTTAACATCCATTTGATGAATCTCTAGATTGTGCAACGCAGCAATCGCAAGAAGCACTCGGATAGATGTAATCCTCGTTACAGGTGAATAGGTATCGAAGAAGTCATGTCCTTCCTTTTGTTTAAAACCCTTTACAACCAATCAGACTTTATACTTATCCAGTATTCCATCAGCCTTAAATTTTCTTTTAAGCACCCATTTGCACCCTAAAGGTTTGGCACCCTCGGGCAAATCAACCAACACCCAAGTGTGGTTTAGCAAAATTGAGTCAATTTCGCTTTGAACAGCTTCTCTCCAATGTAACCCGTCTGGGCCATCGAATGCTACTTTTATTGACGTTGGCTCTTCATCCAACATAAAAGTAATGTAGTCAGGACCAAATGTTTTTGGTGTTCTGACCCTACTACCACGTCTTAGTACTGCATCACTTGGATCGAGCCTCACTCGCTTGCGCGATTTAGGCTCTTCATCCGCGGATTTAGAACTAGTGGCTTCATCCACTGTTTTAGAACTAGTGGCCTCATCTTCAATTCTTGTCTCAGAATTGATTGTGACTTCTTCTTTATCCTTGCAAGGAAATGTGTTTTCGAGAAATACGACATTACTTAACTCGATTGTTGTTTCTACTGTAATAGTCGATATTTCAGACTTGTGAACAACAAATCTATATGCACTACTGTTAAGTGCATATCCAATGAAGATACAATCAACCGTTTTAGGTCCAATTGTAACTTCCTTGGGCAGGGGAACCATCACCTTCGCCAAACACCCCCACACTTTGAGGTTTTTGTATGATGGTTTCCTTCATTTCCATAACTCATAAGGAGTGATGTCTTTTCCTTTGAGTGGAATTTTGTTTAGGATATAGTTGGCTGTCAAAATAGCCTCCCCCCACATGTTATGGGGTAATCCTGAACTTAGTAGCAACGCATTCATCATCTCTTTTAGAGTTTGATTTTTGCGTTATGCTACACCATTAGATTATGGTGAATATGGAGCTGTCGTTTGGTGAATTATACCACTTGCGTTGCATAACTCCTCAAACGGGGCTACATACTCACCTCCTCTATCACTTCGAATCGCTTTGATTTTACAACCAAGTTGATTCTCAACCTCGTTCTTATAATTTTTGAACGCTTCAATTGCTTCATCTTTACTTCTTAAAAGATAGATGTAGCAATATTCTGTGCAATCATCTATAAAAGTGATAAAGTACTTTTTACCACCTCTAGTTTGCATCATCCTTTAATCACATACATCCGTGTGAATTAGTTCAAGGGGTTTCGTTTTCCGTTCAACTGAGTGAAACGGTAATTTAGTCATTTTAGCCTCAAGACATATTTCACATTTGTCTTGGGTATCCCCATCAATTGCCTTTAGTAAATCTAAATTTACTAATCTTTTCACGGCTTTTGAATTCACATGTCTCAATCTACAATGCCACAAATTTGAAGACACAGTCAAATAAGAGGAAGTAGATGCTTTATTATTATTGTTAGCCAAAGGCTTTGGAACAAGGTGCGTAGCCACACTAAGCTTGAAAATTCTGTCGGTTACATAATCTTTTCCGAGGGACTTCCCAAACTTGTACAAAGCAAACCTATCAGACTCGAATACAAGTTTAAACCCCTTACTAACTAGTATTGGTCCTGACACTAGGTTCTTGCGGATGTCCGGGACATGCAGCACATCCTTCAAAGTGATAGTGACGCCAGACGTCATCATGAGAATCACGTTGCCAATGCCGAGGACCTCGGACGATGCTTGATTCCCCATGTTGATCTTCCTCCCTTCAACAGCAGTGTAGGAGGAAAACTTGCTCCTATCTGAGCAAACATGAGCAGTAGCGCCGGTATCGATGTACCAGCCGCCCTTGTTGTCAACAATGTTGACTCTTCAGTAATCACGGCAACGAGGTCATCTTCATTCCAGTCCTTGAACTCTTTCTCAACGACGTGGGCTGCCGGCTTCTTCTTCTTGCTGCGGCAGTCTTTGGCAAAGTGGCCAATTTTGCCACACTTGTAGCATTCGCCTTCAAACTTCTTTGTAGGCTGCTTTCCCTTCCCCTTGTCCTTCTGATTTGGGCGAAGGCGTTTGTTGGATGGACCGCCCCGCTCCAACAAGTTGGCTTTGGCATCAAGTGGGCTAAAGCCCTTAGCCTTTTGATCGATCTTGCGCACATCCGCTTCAATGTGCAGCTTCACGATCAAGTCTTCAAGACTCATCTTCTTTCGCTTGTGCTTGAGGTAGTGCTTGAAGTCCTTCCAACTAGGAGGAAGCTTCTCAATGAGTATGCACCGCACAAAGTTGTCGGGCAAACATCCCTTCAGCCACGAGTCCGTGGATGATCATTTGGAACTCTTGAACTTGTTCCATGACCGGTCTAGAGTCGACCATTTTGTAGTCCATGAACTTGGATACTACAACATGTTTCGTACCGGCAGCATTGTCTATACTATACTTCTTTTCTAGGCTTTCCCACATCTCTTTGGATGTGGTTACAAGGGAGTATACATTGTACAAGCTATCATTTAAAGCACTTAGAATGAAACTTTTACAAAGATAATCTCCTTTGCTCCATGCTTCATAGTCCGCCATGACCTCAACACTTGTCTCTTGATCACTTGGCGCGGGCGGCTCGTTCTCCGTGAGGAAGTTGGCGATGCCCAATGTTGACATGTAGAACAACATCTTTTGGTACCACCTCTTGAAGTCAGCTCCTCCAAATTTAGGTGGCTTTTCGGTGGGTGGCATCATTCTCGGTGCCAAAGGTGCCGCACTTGGTCCTTGGAAGGAACCAATTCTGTTGCCCCCGAAGGAGCCAACAATATGGTTGGGCATAGAGCCCCCACCATTCATGTTGGGCGTAGAGCCCGCCATGGTCGCATTGGTCCCGAAGGAGCCAAAGCCCGTGTTGAACCCGAAGGTTCCAACACTCGCATGAGACCCGAAGGCCCCAGCAGTCACGTGAGACTCGAAGGTCCCCGCATCCGTGTGAGACCCGAAGGCCCCAACACTCGATCCATTAAAGGATCCGAAGGAACCACTAAAAGTGGAACCAACCGATCTACTCGAGGTGGATCCACCAGTGAGCCCCTGGGTATTAGTATACACCCAAGGGGTTGTTTATGAAGATGGATAGAGCCCGGGAGTTGGCATCATCGTGGTGGATGCCATGGTGGAGGAAATGATGGCGGCGGTGGTGGCCGGAGTGGTGGAAGCGGCAATGTTTGATTCGGTCGAATCTCCAAGCAAAGGTGTTAAGTTTCGAAAATTTTAGGTTCAGTTATGTCCAAATTCTTTCAAAGGCAAGTTATCTCGTCTTGCGATTGTTGGTTTCTGGATTTATAGGGAAATTACGAGAGATAACCGGGCGTAATACAACCCAAGAAGGAATACAGAAAAAGAACTGAAACAAAAATTACAAACGGAAATCGAAACTGTAAACTGTAGAACAGGAAATAGCCGAGTCGAGGAGGCCTCTTTCCGCAAGACGAGATACGCCCCGGTACTACTCATCCTATTGGCGTTTCGTCCCCAAAGATAAAACGGCTACGTCTCTGGTGAAGCAGCACCGCTATCAACAGAGCTCCGGCGAACTGGATGGAGGAGAGGGCAGAGCTTTCGACAGAAAAACAATGCGAAGAGGGAGAGAGCTTATGATGCAGAATGCTTTCTAGTGTTTGATGTGTGTAGAATGCATGGAATGGCTAGCCTATTTATAGGCTCAGTCCACTGCAGGGGTCAACATAGCCTTGATGGCTGTCATACGAGGCGTTACAAGCCGTTACAGAGCTGAGAATCTGAATCTAGAAGCTTCTAGATTCGTTCATGACGTGGACTGTCATGTGTCAGCCACGTTGGCTTACCTCGTCATACTGACGAGATGTTATCCCGCTTGGCTCGCTGACGTGGAAACGGTGGTGGTCTAAAAAAAATAGACCCACTAGCCTTGGGTCAAGCCCACAACTAGGCCCAAGCACCAAGCCCACGAACAGCCCCAAAGAACAGCCCAAAGACCACCCAAAGACCAATTGCCAAGATCCAAATCCAAGTCCAAGTCCAAGGACACGGGCACGGGCACGGGCACGGGCACGAGCACGAGCACGAGCACGGGCGCGGGCTCGCGGCACGCGGCTCGCGGCGAGGTGGGCGGCGCGCGCTTGTGGGCTCTTACAGCCCATCTTAGTCCACTATAATTATTAAATGTAATAATCCTTCTTATTAAATACTAGTTTAATAAGGTTGTAACTTTCAATGTGGGATAATTAACTCTCTTAATTATTCCATAATCTTCTCTCATAGATCATTAAGTTTGCAATTTTTGCACAACTTTAATCCATTATTTCTCACTCACCGGGAATCGGAATTGAGAAAATAAATATATCACGGTCATCTACTCCGAACGTAGATCGACGCTATATCATTTAATTTTACAAAAATTATATATCTCATTGAAATTATAATTGGTCAAAGTCCATTGACCGGGCATAGATTCCAACAGCTGTGGCGGAATATTTGGCGGAAATGGAGTCGAGCGGGAAGCGGCAGTGGCGGCGGCGCAGGTCCCTCGGCCGATTCGGCGTCGGACGTATGTTCGCCGCGAGCACGACGTAGCTCACCAATGTCTGTTCAAAAGTATTTTTCCGAGCAAACACGGTGGGGCTCGACGGTTTTTCACCGCCGGTTTAGAATGCGGCGAGATCTTTTTCTCGGCATTGTCCAGACGTTGGAGGCATTTGATGAATACTTCCAGTATCGGAAAGATGGCGTCGGAAGACCCGACCTTACACCGTTGCAGAAGTGCACGGTTGCACTCCGGCAGTTGGTCTACGGCACCACGGTGGATATGTTCGACGAGTACCTTGACGTCGGGGAGACAACCGGCCGCAATTGCCTGAAGAATTTTTGTAGGGGAGTTGTGGAGGCTTATAGCGACACATATTTGCGAAGGCCGACTGCTGAGGATTGCCAGGCCCTAATGAAGATGCATGAGACGGCGCACGGCTTTCCTGGAATGCTAGAGAGCATCGATTGTATACAATGGGAGTGGAAGAATTGCCCGACGGCGTGGAGAGGCTAATTTACTAGTGGCTACAAGGGCAGCCACCCGATGATGATCCTCGAAGCCGTCGTTAACCATCGGCTCTGGATCTGGCATGCTTACTTCGGTGTAGCGGGGTCAAACAACGACATTAACGTCCTCAACTCATCCAACCTCTTCGCCGATCAATGCAATGGTCGGCAGCCCGACCATCGAGTTCACTGCCAATGGACGCCAATATCATACGCGGTACTACTTGGCCGATGGCATATACCCAGGTGGCCTGTTTTTGTGAAGACAATCAGCTGCCCAATGGGTAATAGGAGAGTGTTATTTGTGGCAAAGCAGGAGGCTGCGCGGAAGGATGTGGAGCGGGCTTTTGGTGTGCTCCAATCGCGGTGAGCAATAGTGAAAGGTCCTGCGCGTTTCTGGTTCAAGGATGTCATCGTCGATGTCATGTATGCGTGCATCATCTTTCATAACATGATAGTCGAACAAGATGGTAGAAGTGTCACCGTTTGGGGCGATGATGAAGGTGGATCTAGCTCCACCACAACGACCTCGCCTGTCGTTCGAGGATTACCGATGGACTTCAAAGAGGTTATTGCCAAACAGATCTCAGTGCGCAGCCAACAAGACCATCCTCAGCTCATGAACGATATGATTGAAGATGTTTGGAAGTGTAACCGCCATTGAGAATTTGTATTTTTTTTTCGTAGTGTAATTTGAATTTTCAATGAAATGAAGTTGTTTTTTCCAATTTTTGTAGTGTTCTAAATATTCAAATAAAATAAAATGCTTAGGGCGGACTTTAGGGTGTCCCACGTGGAAGGGTAGGAGTATAAAATGTTAATGTGGCGGTGCATAGGGCGCCCTATAGGGCGGACTATAGGGCGCCCCATTGTGGATACCTCGACAAAGTGCACCCAGGTAAATAGCGACAATTCGAACTCCCAATTTGGTGTTAATTCTTGGAAATGCCATTTACTTATGATATTCCAACTCGACTATATTATGACGTAAAACATCAAAATCAACATTTTTTTGAAATGTTGGAAGAGGGATGTCCAATAGTGAGAGGAAGCATGTCACGAGATCCTTGGGCAAGCATTGAGATATGTTTCATTGACCACATCGTTAGTACTTCAAAGTCACTTGAGAATATACAACGTACAAGGATGTATTGCATTCTGTCCGTCTATTCATTCCATATAATACATCGATCATCCTCGAGATGTGATTGAGCTCATGGCGGAGCAATAATTTTGAGATGTAGCTATGGCATTTCCAATTAACCCTAAAATTGAGTTTATAGGGTAGTCTGGGGAGCGATCGCCCCCCCCCCCCCCCCCCAATTCTGTCCTGGCCAGGTATATACCAAAATTAAAAAGTTGCATATGTTCTATACTTCTATATATAGATACACAAATTTTATTATGAGTACGATACTATCAACCATTTATAGTCCTATATTTATCCACCATTTGTAGTCCTATATTGATTGATATGATCTTTCAAATTCTGGATTCGTAGCGATTGGATTTTTTATCAATGAAATGTCTTGATCATTTTGAAATGATAAACAAAATAACAACCCATAAAATTTCCTAGTCATATATACTATAATTACACTTTCTATTTTTTACGTTTGTAAGGAAGATGTAGCCAGTTCTGCCATTAAATTAATTAGAAATATTGCAGGTTTGAACATTTCTTCCTTTTAAATGAAAGATTGATTACGTTTTATTATGCAAATATGGAAATTATACTCATGTAATTATATTTCCAAGTCCTCTTTTCCTTATAGCATTTTCGGGAAAGATTTCCTTTCCTTAACTTGATTATTCAACCTTTTAAAGCATTTTGACTATGAAAAATATTTAAGTTAATTTCCTTTAATTTGTTTCTCCTTTTTCTCCTGTATACGAAAATTGAATATAAAGTTGTGAACTCAATTGAGGGATAATGTTATTATATGATAATAGAAGCTTAATTCCTTAAAAGACGGATCAAAATGAAAAATAAGACTCCTAGTCATGGAGGGCGGAGTATTGTTATTTTAAGAAAATTGAATTACCGTATAAATGAATCGTGAGGGAAATATACTAGCTGGAGTAATATTTATAGATGAATGTGTGATTTAAAAATAGAAAAAAGACTTTAAAGACTATATGACATGACTCTTATATCCTTATTCTTTCTCTTATTTTCTCTCTTTTCATTTTAACTATTTATTAGTATAATTTGTTCGAAACGAGTGTAGAAAATGAAATTAGTCAACTATCCGGGCCCATCTAGAATGTCCTCCACACACCACAACAATTGGTGGAGAAGGGTGTGTCCTCAGCAATGACTATACGACGTGACATATGTTGCAACATAATTTTACACGCTGCGGTAGCATAGCACGCATGGCGACATGGCGACGTCATACTTATTTTCCTTGCGCGTGGCGCGTAGTGCGTGCGCATAAGCGTTACGTTGTCAATGCCCTTAAGGACATCTACAAGATTTAAAATATATGATGCACATAAAAGAGTGATGAAAAAAAAAGATCTTAAAAGATCTACAATGGGTACAAAGATAACCATCCTCCGACCATTTCCAAACATTCTCTAGTTTGGAAAAATTTATTATTGAAATGAAGATGAGACAGATTCTAGAGTGGGGAGAGAGATAACCATCTTCTGAACATTTCAAAACACTCCTTAGGCTTGTATGATGGAGTTGTATGCCCTACCCCCTACAAATATGCATTCCAACCATAAAAGATTGTTGCTAATAATAGTGGGGGATCCAGAAATTTCATATTGGGGGTGCGATAAATAATTATATTAATTTGAAAATATAAAATTCAAACGATCTTTTTCTTTTATTATGTCAATTTTTCGATTAAGTCATTGCATTAAAAATAATTATTTAGGGTTATTACTTGAAAAATTTTCACTATTAAATTATGGATTCTTAGATATTTATATAACAAAGAATTTATATTAGTTTATAGAAAGTTCAAAACTAAAAATAAAATGCATCATATTTTCTATATAATCTAAAATATGAGTATAATAGTAATCATAAATACTACTAATAAAGATTATATTCAACCATATAGCTTTATCATGTATGAAGTAAAGGAGAAAACAAATAATATATATTTAATCAAATTTTGATAGAAACTATATGAAGTAAATGAGCAAACATTATCAGTAAAGGAGAGAAATGGCCAAAAACGTGCTTTGGAGGAGTAGATCCTGGTCTATGATGTGGAAGGGTGATGCATTTACCACTAGGCCTACTACCATATTTTGGGGATAGAATGGTATCCCCTTGTTTTAATTGAATCTGCCAGTGGCTAATAATATATACTTCATTTCAAATTAAATATATAAAAAAGTTGCATCTTTAACTTGCCTTGACTGTAGCAAACATGAGGTAAACCTCCTTGATCTTACTCTTGTATAGCTCAGTGTATCTGCAAATCACATAACACAATGTTGAGCAATGAGATATTTGCTTCAATCATTAGTTGCTAGAGCAGCAAAATTCACCCCGCAACTTGACCATCAACGGTCCACACCCTCCACTCATCATTCACGGACACATTCAGTTTGCGTATCCATTTCAATGTGGCAATGTAAGGTATAGTCATGTCATGATCACCGCTGAAACAAAGAGGTGTATAGCTTCACTAACAATGTCGAAAAATATACGCAAGTATTAAGACAATGGGAATCAGATTTGATTTCACCTATAAACCAAGGCTTGGAAGCCTCTATCACTCAGATTTTGATGATACTCGACAACACTTTCTATGTCTTTTTTTGTAGGTCATGCTCACGTTACATCTCGTCCAATAAGGTACCATACCCTGATTGATTTATTTGCAAGCAAAACAACATCTTAATAATGTGTTATACTCAAATTTAAAAAGTTGGCTAATGTACCTCTCTGATGTGTAGTTGCAAATCACATAACACACAAGGTTGAACAATGAGATTTTTACTTCAATAATCAGTTGCTATAGCAGCAAAATTCACCCTGCAACTTGACCATCAACGGTCCACGCCCTCCACTCATCATTCACGGACAAATTCAGTTGGCGTATCCATTTCAACGTGGCCATGTAAGGTACACGCATGTCATGATCACCGCTGATACAAAGAGGCGTATAGCTTCACTAACATTGTCAATAATATACGCGAATATTAAGACTGTGGATTTCACCTATACACCAAGGCTTGGAAGCCTCTATCACTCAGATTTTGATGATACTCGACAACACTTTCTATGTCATATTCGTAGATGAAGCTCCGGTAACATCTAATTCAATCACCTACCGTTCCCTGATTGATTGGTTAATGTTCAAGCAAAACAACATCTTAAAAATGTGTTATACTCAAATTCAAAAAGTTGGGTCATGTTTTGTACTTCTCTGATGTTGGATATTTTAGTGTAATTGGGTTAACTTGATTGATCAGTATTATCATAATGATACATCATATAAGTATGGAAGTGCGGAGTGACGCTTATTTGAATTCATTATGATGGACGGGGGTCCGGGGGCAGAGCCCCTGGCTGGGGTCGAGCTGTGTGAGAAATTCATCCGAAAATGTAATTTCTGAAAGTCAAAGGACTAGTTTGCAATTTCGGAAACCTTTTGAAAAACAGTTAATTCAGTTTTTTCCCTCAACAGATGCACTGGTTCATCTTCTTCAAAATCTGATCGATTCCTTTGGTTCTATATACTTTTCGAACATTAACATAGAATAGTTCTGAATTTTCTGAATTGTATCCGATCAAACATTTTGGTAGAACCACCGAAATTGATTTGATCTGAAAGTGATATCATCACGACTTTCAGATTATCCGTTTGGTTCAATATTCTAAATCTCCCTTACATCTGATGTACAGAGCTTCTCTCACAGTTTCGTCGTTAGCCCGCCAGATATGTGTGTTCCTGCAACAGGCGACAACTTTGAGTTAGGTCGATGATGACATGAAGGCAATGTGCGAGGAAGAGTGGAGGAATACACGGCATGGTAGTTCATTTGAGCTGGAGAGGGAGAGGAAGTCGATTGAATCATCTACCATAGACGGTAGGGACCTTCTAGAACCACTTTGATTTGGTGTTGTGATTTCTTTGCAATTTGGCTCCAGAATATGATCACCATAGATAAGCTTGGTGCACTGCACTTGATTAAACGGCAAAGCAATCAGCGTCGTCTAAAACATCAAAACCAATTGACATTTGCAAAGAAAACATCATTAGTGATGTATACCTAATTGATACTATACATAGCAAATAAACATTCAATGTTATTTGGATCTGGATTCTTATACTCTCCGTTGCAGCTGCTTCTTGCTCGCTGAAATCATTATTCAAGTCACGAAATTAAAGAATATTTAAGCAACAAGTTCACCAATAGAGATATAGTAATATATATAGTAGGCACTAGTTTAAATTTGCAAATAAACAATGAAAACATCTCAAATTGTTTGTCTGAAATGAGTGCCACTCTGTGAGCATAAGGTATCCGTTCATTGTTATCCTGGTCTTCATATGTCACTGGATTACCAACAATGTAGCCCCGTTTCCATTCCACAAAATAATTACTATCTACTTATATCTTATTCATATGATCATAGCATAGAAGTACTAATAAAACAAATTCAAGAATGAAATATTTAATATAGCAAGAACTCCCATTACTTCGAGAGACATTGTTGGCTCCAGTTCAGCTTCATTTCCTGCAAATTTTCAACTTAATTGATGAGGAAATAAACAAACCATAAGCATATTTATGTGAGATGCAACTATCTACCTTTAGCTATTTCAAGTGCAAGCATGGGAACCATCTTGCCCCCCCATAAGAGTCACCCGAAACATAAAGACGATTCTTGATAAACTCATGATGAGCTAACAGCCACTTTATTTTGTTTTTCCAAACAATGGCAGCAAAAACAAGCAAGCTTCCATCAATAACAACCACCAAAAAGCAACAAAAATAAGGGTGAGGATGATAACCTTGCGTAGAAATGTGTATTTATGTTGGGTTGAATTAGTGTCGAAGGAAGAGTAGCCTCTTGTAGTATTGGAATATGAGAATCCAGTCAGAACAGGGTAATCTAGGAATATAATGCCGGCAACCTAACACCATCAAAATCACCATCATCATGTAATGTGATGAATTAAAGAATGGCAATCAAAAATGGAAATTTATGTGTCAAACCTTAGTCCAAGAATATGGGTTCAATACAAGAGAAGGTAAGCTTCCATCAAAGCTCTCAAAATGGAGTGAAGTGAGAAATGGAGAGACCCTGTTTCGAGTTTGAAAGGCAGAGATCGGCCGTAGCCGGGGAGGGTCTCTACAATTGTTTGTGCAGCAGCAGACTTGATTCCAAGAACGAAAGCAACAAGCAGATGCAGGAATGTCTTAATGAACAGTGACATTGCATTCCTGTTCTACTTTTTTTCTTATTTTGCTACAATAGAAATCCAAAGTAAAATTTATAATTCAATGAATACCGACGTCCAATCAGCTTGATCACTCGACATGATGGCCACACAATCTGTCAAGTTCTGTTCATGTAAAGTTTTTTATTCCCATGCTCATAGCCCATCGTCTTGAAGAAAATAGTACTCCCTCCGTCCATAATAATTCGTCGGTTGAAAAAGTAGGTGACATGTGAGTTCTACTTTTATATATTAGTTTTATAATAAATTGTGAGTGTGAATGACTTAGTGGAATGTAGAGTCTGCTACTAAAAATGGTAAAAGTGAAAAGTGACAAATTTTTAGGGACAAACAGAAAAGGAGAAAGGTGAAAAAATTTCAGGGACAGAGGGATGAAGTATTATGGTATGAATGGACCATGAGGAAAATATGATACTAATAATATATGAATGTGATATTTAAAATGTTGGAATCGTGCTTCAGGGTTTTGATCAATTAGTTTTGTGAAATTAAATGATTTACTGGGGATCTTGGAGAGTAGATGACATTAATATATTCATTTTTCTCTAAATTGATTCCCGGTAATGAAAAATAATGTAATTGGAAATCAAATTTGTTATATAAGTTTATATTTAGGTTATGTAGTTGAATTAATTGATTATTTTTACATAATATCATTAATAAAGTCTACAATTATCTTTTATATATATAAATATAAAATAATCATCCATCTAATAGAAAATATACGAATATATAGATATAATATCGAATCTTCTTACTCATATACATATATACACGTAAGGCATAGGGATGTAATCAAACGCAAACTTTAAATATTGTACAAATTTCAAACTATGATCTGTACTGTTAGAAAATGTTAACAGATGGCAAAATAGTAGCAACAAAAAATGTCAACACGGTGTTAACCGTTGATGTTATGTTGACATTTTTTGTTGCTATTATTTAGTTATGTGTTGACATTTTCTAATGACATTTTTTGTTGCTATTATTTAGTTATGTGTTGACATTTTCTAACGGTCCAAATCATAGTTTGTAGTTTGTATAATATTTCGAGTTTGCATTTTATCCCTATCCTGTATGCATATTACATACACATGAATAACTAATCAATCACTATATTTATAGAAGTATTTTTAATAGAGATAAATCATTAACAACTAATCCCTATAATTATGCAAAGTTATTAAAACACGATTAATTATAAGATGCACTTTTTGAAAGAGAAAAGTAGTTAATTATTATTCTTTATAATTATGGAATTCAAATTTGTTACAAATTTTGATTTAGATTGATCAATTAAATTTATCTTATAATAAATAATATATATTGCAAAAAATAAATATATTGAAAGAATTAAAAAAATAGAGTATAAAACTAAGTATATTTGGGCCCGTGTTGATCCTAGATTTGTAAAAATGTCCAATTGGAGCCCGATTAACCTTCTTAGCCCAAGCCCAAGCCCGCTCCATTTCATTGGTCAGTCGAGCATGGGGCGGGATGGGCCGACCAAATAAATAGGAAGACCTTTTATGCATTTCCATACAACAATACAAAATAGAAAATCTGCATTCATAAAGCATTAGCTCTCTCTCTCTAATTTTTTTTTTACATCAAGGCTCTGCCCTCCCCATCATCTAGTTCGCCAGAGTTTATTTTGTCTGAGGTTTTGCAACAAATAAGACAAAATCGTTTTATCTTTGAGGACGATACGTCAAACTGAGAGCACTACGAAAGCATATCTCGTCTTGCAAAAGAGGACTTCTCGACTCGGCTTGATCAGTTTACTTGTTTCCAGTTTTGTTTCTAATTTAGTTTAACTGATCCTGTTAAGAGCATCCGCAATGGTCGGTAGGCCAGCCATAGGCCAGCCATTCTCTCCCCTGCCACGTCAGCAACACTAAAAAAAACCACCTGCCACATCAGATTTAGGCCAGCCATAGGCTAGCCATAGGCCAGCCGCAATAAAAATAATTCAAAATATACTACATTTACGGAATTAAATTTACGACACATATACTGAAAAAATTCGTTAATTTTATTTAAATAAAAAAAATACATTAACCAAAAATAAAAAAAATTACATAATAAAATAAAATCCGGGCTTCCACACACGAGCCACCGCCCCACTCTACTCCTCACTAATTTATTAAAAAATACATTAACAAATGTTAGTATGCTTTGAATCCATTATAGTTTGCCGCTAGCCGAACGGGGGTCTCGCTGGGTATTGGGTCGCGGAGAGGCCGCCGGCCCGACGGTATGACATGTTTCTGTTTTAGGTCTTAAATTTGTATTGGGTCTAGCCCGTCGTCTGTGTGCCTATTTAAAAATTACATAATTAAAAAAAATTCATAAAAAAACATTTAAAAAATACATTATATATTTTTTCAAAAAAAAAAAATTAAAAAATAGCGCTGGCCGATCGCTGGCCGATCGGCACGCCACAATGGCGGCCAGCGCATCGGCCAGCGCAACGCGATCGGCTAGCCCACGCCGAAATTTTGGCCGATTTTCCGCTAGCCTACTCCAATGGTTCGGCTAGCCGATCGGCTAGCCACGTCAATCGGCTAGCCGATGGCTAGCCTACCATTGCGGATGCTCTAAGCTTGATCAATTTGTTTCCTTATATTTCTCCTTCGTTTATTTTCCATAATTTTTAGCTGTTGTATGCCCAATAAAACCAACATAAAAAAATTTAAAAAAGACTATAACAACTATGCTTCAATACAAGAAGTAACTTTTTTTTATTCAAATTGCACTATTTCATTTTTAATCCGTCCTATAAGAGTATATACTTTGTAATTTTGTAAACTTTTTTTTTTCTAATAAGATGAGACTCATTCTCCACTAACAATACATTAATTATTTTTTCTTTCTATTTCTCTCTTATTTTACCAATTATACATTAAAAATCGTGTCCAACCATATGTGCATATTCTTGTAGAACGGAGAAAATAATATTTATTTTAATAGATTATTAACTAATTTCTAGAAATAGAACTAGATTATTAACCATATGATCGTGATCGATGCCATGCCCTTGCAACAAATGATAGTACAATATGTTGTTTTTGGAAATGAAAGGGGAATGATTCGACTAACGAAATAGTACAAGTTTAGTAAACAGGAATACGAAATTCCAAGTGCTTTAATTCAAGCAAGAATGGAAAATTATTACAGAAATGAAGATGAGAGAGATTTTAGAGTGGAAAGAGAGACAACCATCTTTTTAACATTTCCAAACACTCTCTAGGCTTGTATTCTGGTGCTGTATGCCCTGCCCCCTGTTTATATGCATTGCCAACCATAAATGTTACTAATATTTAACTTCATTTCAAATTAAATATTTATAAAAAAGTTGCATCTTTATCTTGCCTTGACTGTAGCAAACATGAGATAAGCCTCCTTGATCTTACTCTTGTATAGCTCTGTGTATCTGCAAATCACATAACACATGGTTGAGTAATAAGATTTTTACTTGAATCATCGTTGCTATAGCAGAAAAACTCACCCTGCAACTTGACCATCAACGGTCCACGCCCTCCACTCATCATACACGGACAAATTCAGTTGGCGTATCCATTTCAACGTGGCTATGTAAGGTACACCCATGTCATGATCACCGCTGAAACAAAGATCAGGTGTATGGCATCACTAACATTGTCAAAAAATGTACATGAGCTTACAGACTGTGGGATCAAATTTTGAGGTCACCTATACACCAAGGCTTGGAAGCCTCTATCACTCAGATTTTGATGATACTCGACAACACTTTTTATGTCATATTCGTAGCTCAAGCTCTTGTTACATCTCGTCCAGTCAGGTACCGTCCCCTGATTGATTGATTAATTTTAAGCACAACATCTTAATAATGTGTTATACTCAAATTCAAAAAGTTGGTTCATGTACCTCTCTGATGTGCAGAGCTTCTCTCACAGTTTTGTCATTAGCCCACACGTAGGAGGTCGCATATGTCCTATACTGCAAAACATGACAGCTTTGGGTTAAGGTCGATGATGAAATGGAGACAATGTGATAGGGAGAGTGGAGTAATACGCGGCATAATAGTTTATTTCCGCTGGAGAGGGAGAGGAGGTCGATTGGATCGTCTAATTGAGATGGTTGGAACTTTCTAGAACCACTTGGTCTTGGTGATAGGTATTTGCATTTTGGCTCTAGAATATGAGCTAAGTTGACAAGCTTGGTGCACTGCACTTGATTAAAAGGCCATCACCATTGTCTAAAACATCAAAACCAATTGATATTTGCAAGGAAAATGTGTTGAATGATGTATACCTGATTGATACTATAAAGAGCGAATGAACATTCGATATTATTTGGATCTGGATTCACATAATCCCCGTTGCAGCTGATTCTTGCTTGCTGAAATCATTATTCAAGATATGGAAGATCAAGCAACGGATATAACACTAGTTTAATTATGCAAATAGACATGAAAGCACCTCAAATTGTTTGTCTGAAATGAGTGCCACTCTGTGAGCATAAGGTATCTTCTCATTGTTATTCTGAGCTTCATCTGTCACTGGATTCCCAATAATATAGCCCTGTCCCCATTCCATGAACTAGCTATAGAAACCAATGACAAGAAAACAAATAAAGAAGGAAATAAGATATCAACAATTCCCATTACTTTGAGAGACATTTTTGGCTCTAGTCCAGCTTCATTGCCTGCAAATTTTCAACTTAAATGTTGAGGAACCAACAAAAGGAAATAAGCAAATTTATGTGAGATGCAACTAACTACCTTTAGCTATTTCAAGAGCAACCATAGGAACAATCTTGCCACCATAAGAGTCACCGGAAACATAGAGATTATTCTTGATAAACTCAGGATGAGCTAACAACCACTGTATTTGTTTATCCAAAAAATGACAGTGAAAACCAGCAAATAAAGGTAAGCTTCCATCAACAACAAAGATGCAAAAAACCAGCTAAAACAATCGGGGGCATTGTAGAGCAACCTTGCGTAGAAATGAGTAATTATGTAGAGTTGAATTAGTGTCGGAGATCGGGAAGGTTCTTGCATTGTTGGAATATGAGAATCCAGTTCCAGCAGGGTAATCTAGGAATATAATGTTGGCAACCTAGCACCATCATCATGTAATGTGGATGAATTCAAGAATGGAAATCAAGAACTATTTAATGTAGCAATAATGGTATGAAACCTTAGTCCATGAATATGGGTTCAATAGGAAAGAAGGTAAGCTTCCATCAAAATTATCAAAATCAAAGGTTAATGGACCTACAAATTAGCATTAAGGAGAATTCATTAGAACCGAAATGACATCTCCGTGTGTTTTTGTTTGTGTGTGAGAGAGAGAAGAAGAAGAGAAGAGACCGATTTCATAAACTAGGCCGGAAAGGGCTGAGCAACCAGGGCCGCCGTTGAGCCAGAGCAGCAAAGGGTCTCTATTAGGATCATTTTCAGACTGAATAAAGTAGTAAAAAAGCTGAACTTCATCATCCTCTCCCACACTAATATATCTGAATCCCACAAAACAACATCAATTCTTTCCAATTAAACCGAGAAAAACAGAGAAAACAGAGTGAATTGAGAAATGGAGAGACCCTGTTTCGAGTTTGAAAGGCAGAGTTCCGTCGTAGCCGGGAAGGTTTTCCACGATTGTTTGTGAAGCAGCAGCACACTTGATTCCAACAAAAAGTAAAACAAGCAAATGCAAGAATGGCTTCATGGCTTGTGACATTGCATTCCTAATTTATTCTTAATAGTGTTGGCATGATTCAAAACACCATTCATATATGTTATGCTTCTCCTTAAATTTAGCATTCAATGAGCACCGACGCGGGTTTGGTTTCTGTCGCTATCAGTTTTATTACACAATTTGTCACGTTGCAGAATTAAATTATTTTCATGTAATGTTTATTTTTTTCTTTATTGGTTAGAAAATAAACATTCGATTTCGATGTTAGTTGGATTTGGATTCTTATACTCTCCGTTGCAGCTGCTTCTTGCTCGCTCAAATCATTATTCAAGACATGGAAGATCCAGCCTATGACGAAATGCAAACAACTTTGAGCAGAAACTTCAGTAATGTAACCATGCTTCTAGTAATTTCTAAACAACAATTGAGATATAATTTCTATAGAACTAGTTTAAATTTGCAAATAACGCAGAGCAAGAAATGGTGTGTGGTAACACCAGGAGCAACCAGCGAGAATCTGTATGCGTTTTTGAACGTAGCGTGTGAACGATTAGTGGACTGCAAAGAAATCAAATGAGGCGGTTCGTGCTACCAACCGTTTACGTTGCACAACCACCTATCATACATTCTCAATTTGAACTTTAACAAAGACATTGGCATCTTTGTTGAAACCTTCTAAGTTTTTTTTTTCTTTTAATATTTTATATACGTTTAGTACTTGGTTTGATTTGATATTTTTTCTAGCAGCATTTGGCAAATGCAAATATACATGAGGTAGCAATAAAAGAATACGACTCAATTACGACAGAACACGGAGCATATAGCTTAACTAGAGCTAATTAGATCCAATGCACCATGAATCAGGAGTATGCTTCTTTCTTTATTATTTTAATTTGCTAATTATGTAATGTAACTATTACTCCCTCCATCCCATAATAGATGATCCGCTTTCCTTTTAAGTTTGTCCCACAAATATTAGTACATTTTCTTTTTTGAAAAAGCTATTTTTCATATTAATATAAATATATACTATCTTCTTTCTACCTAATACACAAAATAACATTTTATAAAATTTCGTGTCATTACCCAAATCATGTGTCATTTATTATGGGACTAGTATGAGCTTAGTAACATATAGAAAATTCCAAGTGATTTAATCAAAGCAAGAACGGATAAATTAGACTGTGTTACATTTATACAGAGTCTCCGAATATTAATAGCTTGAAAATTAAGTGCACGCACTAACAGCAATTTATATCATTAGTCAATTTTTATTTGGTCCTCTTCTGCGTGAGATATAATATACAGTATGATAAATTAAGATAGATTATGAAGCCCCGCTTTACCTTTCATATATTTTTTTTCTAGTACATATATTTTCTCTTTTAGATCCACTTGGAAGAAAGCCCCGCTTTACCTTTCACATAACAATGCAAGAGATTCTTCAATTTCAGTCCAACAGAACTACAGAAGTAGCTGCTGGCCGCTGCAAGAAAGAGGAGGGGAGAAAAGGCGAGGGAGAAAGACTCTTCTTGGTTGTTTCCCACCTAGGGTAGAGTAAGGGCACCTTAGGGATTATGAACATTTTAGAAGGATAAATATGTAACTACTTATTATTATCTTGATATAAAAAATTTCTATTAAACATAAGTGGCTTATATAGAATTATTTAACTAGCTTATCAAACACACAAAAGCAAAATCATTTTTGTTCCATAACTAGGACATAAATCTCTCTCGGGCCCTACCTTGACAATATCCCACACCACTTATCAAACGAGCCCTTATTATTAGGTTATCTAGAATCAGATGGTATTTAAAATAATTTCATTGTTTGGCTAATAAGATTGAAAATAAGATTTGCACTCCCTTCGTTCCATTAGAGTTAGAACCTTTTTTTGGGGGACAGAAATGTCCCGACTCTAATGGAACATTCCAGAAAAGAATGTGTTCCAACACTAACGGAACAAAGGAAGTAGTAATTTAAGTTCATTACTCTTTTCGTTCGTGGATACATGTCTCACTTAAATGAGTGAAAAAAGTAGATTTTTCCTTGCTTGATTTGTTTCTTGCACACATTGCCAGACCATCCCATTAAATCTTTTCTATTGCGGGTTTTTGATGTAACCTAAATCCTACTTTTATAATTAATTTTATAATGAAATTTGATGGAAAGAAGTTAATGGAACTTAAGTGAAACAAGACATTTAATCATAATAGATATCTTATAAACGACAATACAATAAAACATTTAACGATGGACCAATGCAGTATTATTTATCAAATTCAAGAGAGAAAAATTTCAAACACAAATACACAACTTATACAGAGGGAGTATCCAACAGGCGTTTATATAAGTTAATCGTCACATTTGACAGTCGTGTAACATAGAAATTAACATCAACACAAATTAACGTAGATATTAACTTATACAGAGGGAGTATCCAACAGGCGTATTCCGATTGAATGAAGTAGTAGTAAAAATGGTGAATTGTAGAGGCCGCATAACGTAGATAACGGAAGTAACATGGTGGCCTTTCCATAAATGTTAATTATTGTTTCAATGATGATCGTTGGATTGATGTCATGCCCTTGCAACATTCAACTAAATAATTGTACAATACTCCCTCCGTCCCCGAATAAGAGTTACTAATTTTCATTTTAGTCCGTCCTCAATTAAGAGTAGCACTTCACTTTTACCATAAATGGTAAGTAGGTCTCACATTCCACTAACTCATTTCACTCATATTTTATTATAAAACCAATATAAAAAAGTGGGTCTCACATTCCACTAACTTTTTCAACCAACTTTTCTTTACATTTCTTAAAAAACGTGTCCGGTCAAAGTGTTACTCTTAATGGGGGACGGAGGGAGTATGTTGTTTTTTGAAATGAAAGGGGAATGATTAGACTAATGAAATAATAGTAGTTTTAGTAACATGCACAAATAGAAACATATAGATACAAGAATACGAAATTCCAAGTGCTTAAATCCAAGCAAGAATGAAAAATTATGAGAGATTTTAGAGTGGGAAGAGAGATAACCATCTTTTTATTATTTCCAAACACTCCCTAGGCTTGTATTCTGGTGCTGTATGCCCTGCCCCTGCATATATGCGTTGCAACCATAAAAAGAATGGCTTCATAGCAAGCCACATTGCATTCCTAATTTAGTTCAAACGTAATGGCACAAGCAAAATAGTGTCGGCTGCTGCTCAAATGAACATGTGATATTACCTTATCCAATAGTGGTCCAAAACACCATTCATATCTTTATACTCGTGTTTTTTTACTATTATTGAGCATCAATACATCAATACGTTGATAAAATATCTCCCAACAACTACAATCAATAAATTAAAAGATTCGTATCTATTAATGAGGTTAGGTGTGAATGAGTCTCACAATTATTTTTACACATAATAACACTCTTCGCAACATTTCAGTACGATATACCATAAAATCAGTACGATAAAAGCATTTTGGTCTTAAAATTGAAAATTGAGATTATTTTTCGTAGAAAAAAAGTGAGCAAGATAACTGACAAAAAACTGAATTTTACCAAAATGACCCCTGCTTTATCAACACATCTACATTATTAGGGGTGGGATACGATACCCAAACCCGAAAATCATGTAAAATACCTACCCTATACACGACCGGATATATTTTCGGGTACCCAAATACTCATTCCGGGTATCCAAACCCGACGAATCGGGTACCCAAATATGAAATGCCCGACTCTTTACATATGTTAATAACTAATAAAAATTCAAATTAATATTATATTATAAATATAGAGAATATTTAAATAGACTAATATCTTTAATATTCCATACTCCTATATTTTATTGTACACCCTCCGTCCATGAAAATAAGGACACTTTCCTTTTTCGTTCGTCCCATAAAATTATCTCATTTTCATTTACGGAAAGTTCCCCCAAACTTATTATTCATAGACATATATCAATTTATTTACAAATTATACCACTAGGATCCACTATTAAACAATAACAAAAATACGAGTCTCACTATCCACTAACACTATTTTAACTACATTTCTCCTCATCTCTCTTACTTACCAATTATGCATTAATTCCCGTGTCATACCAAATGTACTTATTTTTTTGGATGGGGGGTACAAAACTACAAAAATGGGTCATGTTTATTTTAAAATACACGATTATCTTTGTCTTTATGGGAATTGGTTATGCAATACATAAATGTTATTACACATCTAATCATATACAAAAAAATCACTAATATAATTCAAAAGTCGAAAACCAATCGGGTATTAAAAAATAGACTAAATAATGAATCGGGTATTTGGGTAATACGCAATACCCGACCGGATATCATACCCAAATTATTTTCAATTTCATTACCCGATCTCATATCCAATCCCATAGAATTGGTTATTGGATATAATTCCTAGCGGGTATCGGATCGGGTTCAGATAACCCAATACTCAGATATCTATATTCCCAGCCCTAACGTTATTGTAAGCATCAATCTCATGTGCTCATTTTCTCGACCGTGCTACCCAAATTTGGTCTTGATTCATGACTATGATTTATTGAGTGGATATTGTGTGGCTTGTAACGTGTGACTTGGCAACATATATCCACCGCCCAATACACCAAATAATCACTATACGGTGGCAATCCAGAATCCGAATATGGAGAGGGCAAAAATTAATTATTAAAAATAATAATATAATTTTTTAATTATTAATTTAAATAATATATTAATTAAAATATAAAATACAAAAGCAATGTAGGTAAAATTGTAAACTAGATCCCATAAATATTTTAAATGTTTATTTTGATATACAAGTAATAACATAAAATAAAGTATTGTATAGTACTAAATAACAAATATTGAAAAAATTATTTAACTAAAAAATAAGTAGCAAGTATTGCTAGGATTGGTATACTGAAAAGCATATATTTCGAGCATGTTGTACGGATAGAATTGCTTGTATACAATAAATTCTACAATCCACTTTTAACTCAAGGCGAGAAGAAGTAATTTTATCGCATTGATGTTTGTTTGTGCATTTATAACATGTCTCTCAAACATTTAAATGTATAAGAAGCAAATAGGTCTGACTCTTCTGCATAGTAGACTGGAAATACGAAAGGTTCGTATAGATTCATAATTATTTTATGGTTTGATTTGATACTTAAAAAGCAATATGAATTGATAAAATAAAATAAAAAGGTTAAAAGTGAAAGAAAAATTGCTTTCAGTGAGACTTGATACATAAGACAAACAACTCAACCACCTGCTTACTAACTCTAATACAACATTTATTGAAAATCCATATTTTTCTATCAACAGAGGGGACGATTTTCCTATTTTCGGCTGGACCCTAACAGATATCTAGGCTTTCCGGACGGCCATGGAGGGGGCAGAAACCCCTTCCCCCCCAATCCACCAGTGTTGATACCTATACTCCAACTACACCAATAACATCATATGTTTAATACTCCTTTCGTTCTATAAAAATAAAGACTATTTTTATTTTAGTCTTTCCCATAAAAATAGGTCATTTTTATTGTTAGGGTGTCTCCGGTGGCGCCCCTCCCACTCGTCCCTCCACTAGCCCTTCCCACAAAAACTGCATGCCACGTCAGCACTAGCCCTTCCCATTTCACTGACACATCACTAGCCCTTCCCACTGCACTAGCCCTTCCCACTAGCCCTTCCCACAATTAAATTAATTCACAATTAAAATTAAAATTCACGGAATTAAAATTCGACACGAATACGAACGGGAAATACGAAAATTACATTACATAATTAAAAAAAATTACATAATTTAAAAAAAACATAGTTTAAAAATAAAATTACATAATACCCTAGGCTCTCACTCTTCCTCCTCGTCCTCGTCCCCATCGCCCGTGCCGCTACCGCTTCCGACGTCCCCGCCCCCGATCTCGACGCCATAATCATCAATGGGTGGCAGCCTTAAATCGCGCCGACATTGGTCGACCACCTCCTTGCACAGCCTTTTCAACACTGGATCCTGCGCGTTATACCACTTCATAGTGCTCTGCATCAAGGTCTTCGTTTGCTGTACGCGGGCGAGGACGTCGTCCTCTGGGCCTCCTGGGGCCTCTGATTCGACCTCGTAGGACCCGCTGCCGCTGCCGCTTCCCCTCCTCATCCGCTGCGCAGCCTGTTGCCCCATCGGGCGCCGACGACGGCGAGAGTCTGTTCGTGGTAGCGGGGCCTCTTCCTCGGCTTCGGGGAGCTCGTGCGAACCAGCACTGCTGCTGTACTCACCGGAAGAGTTGATTTTCGTCCGCTTCCAGCCTGATTCGACACCAAGCGCAAACTTTTGCGAATCCTTGACCACGAGAAAGGCCTCCCACTGGTCAAACTCTCTGATGTTCAAGTCTCGGTTGGGGTACTGGGCCAAGGTTTGTCTCTTCACATCATCCTCAGACATGCCGTTGGTTACCATGCGCATGTTGTTTTGGTAGAGGGCGGCAAAACGACTGAGCTTAGGCCTCAACTGAAGCCACTGTTTCCGGCATTGCTCGGGTATGCGAGGCTTCGCCCCAGGCGGTTTGACGTTGCGGTAGGCGGCACTAATACGATGCCACATTCGGTCAACATACTGGTTCGCCCCGACATAGGGATCCTCTACAACACCGATCCATGCCTTCGCAAGCGCGGCATTTTCCCACACGGACCAGATCGTCCTCCTCTCAGTCTCATCCTCGCCCTCCTCCTCCTCTGCCCCCGTGTGCGATGAAGAGCTCGGGACTTTGCCCTTGCCCTTGCCCCTACCCCCGCCTCTGGCCTTGCCCTGCCTTTGCTCCTGCCCCTTGCAGCTGGCTCCGCCTCATCGGGAGTCTCACGGATCAGCGATAGCCCCAGATCCTCAAAAGAGAAAGTCTCGATGCCGGCGTACTGAGTCTCCGGAACAGTACTAGGGGAATCATCGGCCAACAAATCTATATATGGCCGATACACAGATTCCCTAGGCGTCCCCGGGCTCCGCCTCTCCATCGACCCACCCACCGACATATTTGGCGGCGTACCGCCCATCCCCACTGCCCCGGGCATCATCCCTCCCACCCCCGCCATATTTGGCGGCATACCGCCCATCCCCGCTGCCCCTGGCATCGTCCCACCCATCCCCGACATATTTGCCGGCATACCCACTGCCCCTGCCATCTGACCCATCTGACTCGTCCAACTGTACATAGTGTAGAACATTTGGGGAGTCATCGCCGGCATACCGCCCATCCCCGCCATCCCCACCATCTGGGGATTCGTCCCCGCCGTCCCCGCCATCTGGGGATTCATCCCCGCCATCTGGGGATTCATCTCCGCAAAATTTCCCTTCGATCCGATGGGAATCGAGGGTGTGTTTCCTCCGCTCGTGATGGGGGAGTTTCTATTGTACTCCATTGTAGTAGAAATGAAATTTGTAGATTAGAGAGTGAAACTTGTCAACACAAGTGGTGTGAATGAAATGAAGTTGGGGGAGCCCTATTTATAGAGTTTTTAAAAAAATTAAAAATTAAAAATGTCGGATGTCGACGCGAAAGGCGAGCCCATCGCAGGGGCACTCGGGACGGGCGTGGGCGGATGTCCCGCTCACTACGGCGGCGGGCGGACGGGCAGGGCGACGGTGGAGACACCCTTAGTAACTTCCTTCTCACGAATGATGTGACTCATTTTCCATTAACAATATTTCAATTATGTTTTATTTTTGTATCTCTCTTTATTTTTATAGATATGTGTGAGTATCAAAAATCTAGCTCAACTTAATTAATACTCCCTCCGTCCCACAAGAATATGCACTCTTTCTTTTTTGACCCTGCAACTTGACCATCAACGGTCCATGCCCTCCACTCATCTTTCAAGGACACATTCATTTTGTGTATTCATTTCAACGTGCCAAGGTAAGGTGTATTTTTGAAAAGATTTAGATTGAGTAGAGAAGAAATATGCTTATATCGTTATACGGAGTTTTATTTGATGTACTTTAAAGACAAAGAAATGCTATAAGAAAAGAAATAAATTTAAATACTATAACAAAAAAAAACTATTAAGGATATTTTTTAATACAATTAAGGACACTAATTTGTATTTATAAATATACCACCAATGCTTCAAAGTGCATCCTTATTGTTAGTGTTCCAACTAAAATTAGAAGACGCAAATGAAAGCGTCCTAAAAGAACAAGAAATTAAATTAATTGTCCTTAATTTAGGAACTCTTTCTTTTGCTTCCTAAATTGTAAATTTTTTAAAACTTTCGAAATGCAAATACATTTCAATTTTTGTGTCTTTAAAATAGCATGTGTTTTGTAATTAAATATGTAATAAAAAACTTAAATATCATATAGGTATCTAAAGTATAAATACCCTCAAGGGGTATATTTTGGTCCTAAGAATCGTCAAAAGTGGAAAAGGTTCTCATATAGTATTATTACATGTGCCTTCTCATCGAGCGCGGGCCCTTTCTCTTTCCCATCAGCTTCTGCAGAGGTAAGCGCCGCAGCCAATTCTTGTTGTATGAGGATTGCCTTCATCTTTCATAAACCATAATCATTATTTCCTGTGAATTTTTCGGCCTCTAGACGTGCAGCCATTGCAGTGATTCGTGGATTTCGAATTCCCACCGGACGGCGCCAATTGTTGAAGATAAAGAATGATTATGATCGAACAAGAAAACAGAGTTGAATGTGGAAGATGATTTAATGTGAATCTTGAAGAGAGAAACTTTTATTGAAGGATTCTTGAAGAGTTTTACGACTGAATCTACCGCTACAAAGAGCAAATCTCTAAACTACTTATACAAGAGATCGAATGAAAGAGACTTCACAAAATCTGTTACAACCATGAAGATAACCGCCTAAAATGGCTAGTCTTCCTAACTAGCTTTTGAACTCTTCTTGATATGCTACAGCGCATCCTTCGACTTCTTCCCATGCACACTCGATTGCTATTCTCAGTCACCATGCATGCACAACACCCACAAAACAACATCATTTCTTTCCAATCAAACAGAGAAAAACAGAGAAAACAGAGTGTAGTTAAGTGTAGCTAGTGAAATGAGAAATGTAGAGACCCTGTTTCGAGTTTGGAAGGCAGAGATCCGTCATAGCCGGGAAGGGTCTCTACAATTGTTTGTGAAGCAGCAGACTTGATTCCAACAACGAAAGCAACAAGCAAAAGCAGGAATGTCTTCATGAACAGTGACAAACAACGAAAGCAACAAGCAAAAGCAGGAATGTCTTCATGCACAGTGACATTGCATTCCTGTTCTACTTTTTCTTATTTTGCTACAATAGAAACCCTAAGTAAATTTCTGATTCAATGAACATCGACGCCCAATCGGCTTGATCACTCGACATGATGGCCACACAATCTGTCAAGTTCTGTTCATGTAAAGTTTTTTTAGTCCCATGCCCATAGCCCATTGTCTTGAAGAAATAGAATTATGGTATGAATGGAGCGTAAGGAAAATATGATGTACTAATAATATATGAATGTGATATTTAAAATGTTGGAATCGTGCTTCGTCAAAGGGTATTGATCAAGAGTAAAAGCAACAAAACATTTAATTTTGTGAAATTAAATGATTTAGTGTCGCTCTACTCTGAAAATAGATGTCCGTGGTATATTTATTTTCGCTAAGTTGATTCTCAGTATGTGAAAAATAATGCCTTGTTGGTCACATATGGGAGCTATAAAGGAGGTATGAGAAGTCCAATGTATTAATTAAGAGTGTATTAACTATCTCATATTCGAGAAGAGAACCATATAAAAATGGACTCCCTCTGTCCGTCATTAGGACTCCCGATTTATTATTTTAGTCTGTTTGTCATTAGGAATCCCGGTTCACTTTTACTGTAAATGGTGGGTACACCTCACTTTCCACTAACTCATTTCACTCACATTCTATTTTGGTCTCACAATAAGAGTCACACTTTGCTATTTTGGTTCGTCTCACAATAAGAGTCGCACTTCGTTATTGTCATAAATGTTAAGTATGTCTCACATTCCACTAACTCACTTCACTCACATTTTATTATAAAACCAGTATAAAAAAAAGTGGGTTTCATATTCCACTAACTTTTTCAATCCACTATACTTTACATTTTTTAAAACTCGTGCTCATAATAAGAGTGACTCCTATTTTGGGATGGGGGAGTATATAAAAATGGGTCGCACATTTCATCATCTTTTCACACCTATCATTTTTCAAAATTCATGCTAAAAAAATAAATATACTGAAAGAATTAAGAATATAGTATATAAAACTAGTACATAAGTTGTCGGGCCTGGGCTTTGAGTGGGCTTGGGCCCATGCCGATCCTAGGTTTGTAAAAATGCCCAACTGGAGCCCGATTAACCTTCTTAGCTCAGCCCAAGCCCGTTCCATTTCATTGGTCAGCCGAGCCTGGGCAGGATGGGCCGACCCAATAAATAGGAAGACATTTTATGCATTCCATACAACAATACAAAATAGAACATCTGCATTCACAGAGCATTAGCTCTCTCTCTCATTTGTCTTATCCGTCAAGCTTTACCCTTCCCATCATCTAGTTCGCCAAAGTTTGTTTAAACCGCGGTTTGCAATGAACAAGATAAAGTCGTTTTATCCTTGGGGACGACACGCCAAACTAGGAGCACTACCAGAGCATATCTTTCGTCTTGCAAAAGAGGACTCCTCGACTTGGGTTGATCAATTTACTCGTTTCCAGTTTTGTTTCTAATTTAGCTTAACTGGTCCTGTTCAGCTTGATCAATTTGTTTCCTTAGTGCATGTTCGGTACTTCGGTTGGTGACACTAAATAATCATAGATATATTATGAGATAGGTTAGGATGGGCTTTGTCCAAGATTAAACTAATATTGGATTAAGGATTGTTGTTTGGTTTACTTGATTAATCGTATCTTATACTATAACTTTAGTTTGATGTTTGGTAAACAAGATATTAGATTTTATGTTTTTTTTTGGGTTACAAGATTATATTCAAGATAGTTTTTTTATCCAATATAAAATGTTGGATTGATAAGGTTATTATATTTATATCTTGCAAATTTAAAAAAAATTAAAATTAATTAATCTTAATTATGTACGTGTGACCAAAAATATTACGTCTACTCTATCAATTAATTTTATATTTGTGATTTCACCATTTCGATTAAACTTCATCAAGATTACATGTAAAATTAATAAAAATTGTCTCCACTTAATTGTTCATTTCAAATATTATAGATATTATCAAATAATCAAAATTATGGAGGTTGGGATTGCATAACTATTATATGTGCATGGTTCCACTGGACTTTTTATAAAAAGTTTATCTTCATTTGTTTTAATATTGAATTGAATATCAGTTTAGGCAATGGTCTTCAATTGACAATAACAAACCACATCCCAAAAATTCTCCAACCTCAAATGCAAAAATCAAAATTTCCCAAACCCCAAGAACAAATTGTCGACACCATCCACATCCACGAAGACAGTTAGCAAAGGTAGAAGAAGCCAGATAAGTTTAGTCGCAGGGGTGGGGGAGAGATGGACAGTCGCGAGATTAAGGTAAAATATGCAACACCGAGATGGGCCGAGACAAAGAAGACGCAGGCCAACAGGCCGGCGGAGCATGACAATAATGCCAACCGAACAGCAGATTATCCATGGAAAGATACGAATCCAGACTTTGACGGGGCAACCGAACAGGGGCTTATATTTCTCCTTCTTTTATTTTTCATTATTTATACATTAAAAATTGTCGCAAACCAAAAATGCCTAGTGGGACAAAGTGAATAATATTTATTTTCATAGATTATTAAATAACTTGTAGAACTAGAACGTTGCACCGGTTTAACATATCACCCACGCACCACAACCATTGTTCGAGGAAGGTGTGTTCTCACTTCTCAGCAATGACACTACGTTGTCAATGCCGCTATGCTTTTTAGAAACATGATACACATAAAAGTGGTGGTAATGGGTACAAAGATTAAAAAAAAAAAAACCAATACTACACAAATGAATACAAAATTCCAAGTGCTTTAATCCAAGCAAAAATGGTAAATTATTACATAAATGAAGATGAGAGAGATTTTAGAGTGGGAAGAGAGACAACCATCTTTTTAACATTTCCAAACACTCTCTAGGCTTGTATTCTGGTGCTGTATGCCCTGCCCCCTGCATATATGCATTGCAACCATCCACATATTTTCTTTCATTTCAAATTAAATACTAAAAATAAATTACATCTTTAACTTGCCTTGATTGTAGCAAACATGAGGTAAGCTTCCTTGATCTTACTCTTGTATAGCTCAGTGTATCTGCAAATCACATAACACAATGTTGAGCAATGAGATATTTGCTTCAATCATTAGTTGCTACAGCAGAAAAATTCACCCTGCAACTTGACCATCGACGGTCCACGCCCTCCACTCATCATTCACAGACAAATTCAGTTGGCGGATCCATTTCAACGTGGCCATGTAAGGTATATTAATGTCATGATCACCGCTGAAACAAAGAGGCGTATAGCTTCACTAACAATGTCGAAAAATATACGTGAGTATTAAGACTGTGGAATCAGATTTAATTTCACCTATACACCAAGGCTTGGAAGCCTCTGTCACTCAGATTTTGATGATACTCGACAACGCTTTCTATGTCATTTTCGTAGCTCAAGCTCAGGTTACATCTAATCCAATCAGGTACTGTTCCCTGATTGATTGATTGATTAACTTTTGAGCACAACACCTTAATAATGTGAGCACAACACCACCTTAATAATGTGAGCACAACACCACCTTAATAATGTGTTGTTATAGTCAAATTCAAAAAGTTGGTTCATGTACCTCTCTGATGTGCAGAGCTTCTCTCACAGTTTCGTCATTAGCCCACACATAGGAGGTCGCATATCTCATATACTGCAAGACATGACAGCTTTGGGTTAAGCTCGATGATGACATGGAGACAATGTGATAGGCAGAGTGGAGTTATACGCGGCATGTTAGTTTACTTCCGCTGGAGAGGGAGAGGATGTCGATTGGATCGTCTAATTGAGACGGTTGGAACTTTCTAGAACCACTTGGTTTTGGTGATAGGAATTTGCATTTTGGCTCTAGAATATGACCATCGTTGATAAGCTTGATGCACTGCACTTGATTAAAAGGCCATCACCATTGTCTAAAACATCAAAATCAATTGACATATGCCAAGAATATATCATTAGTAATTTATACCTGATTGATACTATAAAGAGCAAATGAACATTCAACGTTATTTGGATCTGGATTCTCATACTCTCCGTTGCAGCTGATTCTTGCTCGCTGAAATCATTATTCAAGATATGGAAGATCAAGCAAAGGGCAAAAAGACTATAACACTAGTTTAAATTCGCAAATAGACAACGAAAGCACCTCAAATTGTTTGTCTGAAATGAGTGCCACTCTGTGAGCATAAGGTATCTTTTCATTCATATCCTGAGCTTCATATGTTAGTGGATTCCCAATAATATAGCCCTATTCCCATTCCACAAAATAGCTATCTTCTTAGGCATAGAGAATCAATATCAAGAAAACAAATAAAGAAGGAAATAAGATTTTAAGAACTGCCATTACTTTGAGAGACATTATTGGCTCTAGTCCAACTTCATTGCCTGCAAATTTTCGACTTAAAATTTTGATGAGGAAATAAACAAAACGTAAGCGTATTGAAAAGCAACTACCTTTAGCAATTTCAAGAGCAAGCATGGGTACAATCTTGCCACCATAAGAGTCACCCGAAACATAGAGACGATTCTTGATAAACTCGGGATGGGCTAACAACCACTAAACCAGCAAAAGAAGGTAAACTTCCAACAACAACAACAACAACCAAAATAAATGAAAAAAACATGTGAAGCAAAAGCAACCTTGCGTAGAAATGTGTAATTATGTTGGGTCGAATTAGTGTCGGAGGAAGATTAGCCTCTTGTAGACTTGGAATATGAGAATCCAGCTCCAACAGGGTAATCTATGAATATAATGTTGGCAACCTAACACCATCATGATGTAATGTGGATGAATTCAAGAATGGAAATCAAGAACTAATTAATGTAGCAATAATGGTAAGAAACCTTAGTCCATGAATATGGGTTCAATAGGAAAGAAGGTAAGCTTCCATCAAAATTATCAAAATCAAAGGTTAGTGGACCTACAAATTAAAATGAAATATTTTAATCAGAACAAAAATCCAGCTGCATCACAAAACGACATCTCCGTGTGTTTGTGTGAGAGAGAAGAAAAGAGACCGATTTCATAAACGAGGCCGGAAAGTGCAGAGCAACCGGGGCCGCCGGTGAGCCAGAGCAGCAAAGGGTCTCTATTAGGATCGTTTTCAGACTGAATAAAGTAGTAAAAAAGCTGAACTTCATCATTCTCTCCCACACCAATATATCTGATACCCACAAAACAACATCAATTCTTTCCAATTAAACAGAGAGAAAATTAACAGAGAGTAGTGAATTGATGAGAAATGGAGAGACCCTGTTTCGAGTTTGAAAGGCAGAGCTCCGTCGTAGCCGGGGAGGGTTTCCACGATCAATTGTGAAGCAGCAGACTTGATTCCGACAAAAAGTAAAACAAGAAAATGCAAGAATGAATTCATGGCAAGCCAAATTTCATTCCTAATTTAGTTCAAACGTGTCTGCTCAAGTAAAATAGTGTCGGCTGCTGATCAAATGAACATGTGAATATGCGATCTTACCTTATCCAGTAATGGTCCAAGACACCGGTAGCGCCCCTCCCACTCGCCCTTCCCATGCCACGTCAGCACTAGCCCCTCCCATTCCACTGCCACATTACAAGCCCTTCCCACTGCACTAGTCCTTCCCATTAGGGATGTCAATGTAGCCTGCAACCCGTGGGCCGGCCCGAATAGCCCGCCAAATTTACAGGGCTAGGGCTGAAAATTTTTAGCCCCCCGATAAACTTACAGTCCGATTAGCCCGCACCCGATTAACCCGCAACCTGTTAGGGCCAGACCCGAAAATTCGATAAAATTTCTATCGTTCTATTTGTTTGACTCTAATTCGACACTTCATTGGTTATTTTATAATATAGATTACTAAAAACATAACTTTTATTTTTATATATTAAATATATAAATTATCTGTTAATTTTTTATTAACATAATATTAGATATATAAATTAGAAACTTCAAATTCACTAAAAAATATATTTAAATTTATAAAACATGCTTTAAAATTTCTTGATGTTTATGTTTTATTTTACATTAATCTCAAATATTAGTATTTAATCATGTTTATGTTTGAATTTAAGCATATATCTTAAATTTATCATAATTAAATATTTTACATTCTATAAATATAACTAATTTTCACCATCATTTATTGGATTAGACATATGTTAGTTTTATCGGTAGCAACCCGATTAGCCCGTTGGGCTAGCCCGAAACCCGAGCTTCTAGGGTTAGGGTTGAACTTTCATAACCCGAAAAAATCACAGCCTGATTAGCCCGCACCCGATTGACCCGCAACCCGAATAGGGTTGGCCCGAAACCCGATTGACATCCCTACTTCCCACTAGGACTTCCCGCAATAAAATTAATAAATTCACAATTAAAATTAAAATTTACGGAATTAAAATTTCGACACGAGCCGTATTTATAGAGTTTTTTTTAAAAAAAATATAAAATAAAAAAAATCGGTGGGACGTCCGAGTGGGACGTCCTACCAACACCACAGTGGCGCCCGTCAGGTAGGATGTCGACGGGAGGGGCGAGGCCATCGCAGGGGAACACGGGACGGGCGTGGGCGCCCTTCCCGCCCACTATGGCGCTCGTCCCCGACGGGCGAACGGGAGGGGCGCCGTTGGAGACACTCTTAGGTGTCTCTGGCGGCGCCCCTACCACTCGCCCTTCCCATGCCACGTCAGCACTAGCCCCTCCCATTCCACTGCCACATCACTAGCCCTTCCCACTGCACTAGCCCTTCCCACTCGCCCCTCCCATTAGCCCTTCCCACAATTAAATTAATTCACAATTAAAATTTAAATTCACGAAAATAAAATTCGACACGAATATGAACGGGAAATACGAAAATTACATTAAAAAACAAAATTACATAATTAAAAAAAATTACATAATTTTAAAAAAAAACATAGTTTAAAAATAAAATTACATAATCCCATCGGCTTTCACTCCTCCTCCTCGTCCTCGTCCCCGTCGCCCGTGCCGCTGCCACCTCCGACGTCCCCGCCCCCGATCTCGACGCCATCATCATCAATGGGTGGCATCCCTAAATCGCGCCGACATCGGTCGACCATCTCCTTGCACGGCCTTCTCAAGACTGGATCATGCGTGTTATACCACTTGAAAGTGATCTGCATCAGGGTTTTCGTTTGCTGCGCGCGGGCGAGGCTGTCGTCATCTTCTCCTCCTGGGACCTCCGATTCGACCTCGTAGGACCCGCTGCCGCTGCCGCTTCCCCTCGCCATCCGCTGCGCAGCCTGTTGCCCCATCGGCGACGACGACGGCGATTGTCTGTTCGTGGTAGCGGGGCCACTTCCTCGGCTTCGGGAAGCTCGTGCGAACCAGCACTGCTGCTGTACTCACAGGAAGAGTTGATCTCCGTCCGCTTCCAGCCCGATTCGACACCCACAACAAACTTTTGCGAATCCTTGACCACGAGAAAGGCCTCCCACTGGTCAAACTCTTTGATACCCAAGTCTTTGCTGGGGTACTGGGAGAAGGATTGTCTCCCACATCATCCTCAGACATGCCGCTGCTTACCATGCGCATGTTGTTTTGGTAGATTGCGGCAAAACGACTGAGCTTAGGCCTCAACCGGAGCCACTGTTTCCGGCATTTCTCGGGGATGCGAGGCTTCGCCCCAGGCGGTTTGTTGGCGCAGTAGGCGGCACTAATGCGATGCCACATTCGGTCAACATACTGGTTCGCTCCGGTGTAGGGATCCTCTACAACACCGACCCATGCCTTCGCAAGCACGGCATTTTCCCACACGGTCCAGATCGTCCTCCGCTCAGTCTCATCCACACCCTCATCCCCTCCCTTCCTCGTGTGTGAGGAAGAGCTCGGGACTTTGCCCTTGCCCCTACCCCCGCTCCTGGCCGTGGCCTTGCTTTTTCTCCTGCCCCTTGCAGGCCCCGCCTCCTCCTGGGGAGTCTCACGGATCGGCGATAGCCCCAGATCCTCAAAGGAGAAAGTCTCGATGCCGGCGTACTGAGTCTCCGGAACAGAAGAAGGGGAGTCATCGGCTAACAAATCTATATATGGCCGATAGACAGATTCCCCAGGCGTCCTCGGGCTCCTGTGCTGCATCGACCCACTCACCGACATATTTGGCGGCGTACCGCCCATCCCCTCTGCCCTGGGCACCATCCCTCCCACCCCCGCCATATTTGGCGGCATACCGCCCATCCCCGCTGCCCCTGGCATAGTCACACCCATCCCCGCCATATTTGGCGGCATACCGCCCATGCCCGTAGTCCCACCCATCCCCGACATATTTGCCGGCATACCCGCTGCCCCCAGCATCATCTGACCCATTTGACTCATCCAAGTGTACATATTGTAGAATATTTGGGGAGTCAATGTCGGCATACCGCCCATCCCCGCCATCTGGGGATTCATCCCCGCAAAATTTCCTTCCGCGCCGATGGGAATCGAGGGTGTGTTCCCTCCGCTCGTGGTGGGGGAGTTTCTATTGTACTCCATTGTAGTAGAAATGAAATTTGTAGAGAGAGAGAAACTTGTTAACACAAGTGGTGTGAATGAAATGAAGTTGGGGGAGCCCTATTTATAGAGTTTATTATTTATTAATAAAAAAAATTATTAAAATGTCGGACGTCCGAGTTGGACGGGCGACCTTCGCCACAGTGGCGCCCGTCCCACTCGCCCGTCGACGGGAGGGGCGAGCCCATCGCAGGGGCACTCGGGACGGGCGTGGGCGCCCTTCCCTCCCACAATGGCGCCCGTCCGGTCGGACGTCGCCGACGGGCGAGTGGGAAGGGCGCCGTTGGAGACACCCTTATACTCCTCGTTTTGTTTGGAGACATCAATACGTTGATGATAATATCTCGGAGGAGGATCCTCTGCTGTGCCTCAAAACGCAGGAATTTATGAACTAAACGACAGCTATGTCCTCTCTACTTCCATATCTATCCTTTTCTTTACATTTTTCATTCCCTTTTTTCAACTTTTAATTAATAATCATCATTCCTAAATATGAATTGCTGAATTTTAAAAAAAGATTTACAGAAACGAGTATAAAAACAAAAAAGAACAGATATCATTATTTTCAAAACCAGAAAACCACTTTTAAAATTTAATTACAAGTAAAGAAAAAGAAAAGTAAAAAAGCATACCTATAGTTTAGTTCCTAATTTCCTGCGTTTTGAGGCACGACAGAGGATCACGACAGAGGATCGTACTTCATCTCCTCCTAATATCTCCCCACAAATATAATTAATTAATTAAAAGATTCATATCTATTAATGAGGTTAGTGCATGAGCCAAAATTACTTTTACACATGTTCGCAACATTTCAGTACGGTATACCGTAAAATCGGTACGATAAAGGTATTCAAATTATATAACTACTGAAACTTCGGTATATAGTACTCCCTTCGTCCGGCTAAAATGACATATTTCTTAGTCGGCACGGGATATTAGGACCAAACAATTGATGTAATATTGGCTTATACTTGTTCAAGTTAATTGAGTTATTTCTATTTTTGGCAAAAAAATAATTCTCCTTTTACTTTATTCCTTCTTCATCTCTCTTTCTTTACTCTATCTTACCTTTTTCACCATCTATTTAATACACTATTCTTAAACTCCATGCCGAAAAAAAAATTCTCTATTAACAAGGAACGGATGGCGTAACTTTATAGGCTGATAAACTATTATACACAATGATCACATACCTCCCATCCTCACAATGATATAGCTATCCAAAAGTAATCATGGATTGAAAAAACTATTTTAATAATTAGGTAATAAAAAATACTGCAATTTACAATTAAATGTTCCCTCCATTTCATAATAAAAGTCTTGTTTGGCATTTCGGTCTGTCCCACAATAAGAGTTCTATTTCACTTTTACCCTAGATGATAAGTAGGATCCATATTCCTATATATATAAATGAGATTCATATTCCACAAACTTATTCAATCACTAAACGGAGGAAGTATATATTAGTGGATTGCTGCCTTTGTAAAATTTTTTAAAAAGGGCCTTGAATGGTAGGCTTGAAAAGGCATTGTTCACCGTCTTTACCTGGCGTTTGGTAGCTTTGAAACACATTCTCCCAACTCAGTGAAAAACATGCAGGTTTCAGACTTCCAGCTACTACTATCCTTGTAGGTTGTGTAATTCTATCATATTTGAAACCAGTTATATAAGGATGACAAACACGGATTTTGCATGTTTTTAAGGGCTAGACTTAACTCATTTTAAATGTCAATCGTGCAAATTATGTTCTTAAATTGCCTATGCTATACATGTTGGTATTTTTACGTGTTTGTTGAGAAATGATAGAAAAAGACAGAAAAATTTGCAAAAAGTCCACGGTGCAACAGCTAGTTCAAGCCATGTTTTCCAGCAGTGTTGAATTCCAATCAGTTATTAATGCATACAATTCTCTTCCTCTCCGAAAGAGCTTTCCCGTGAATACCTTGAACGTCTCAATCGAAGTTCTGTGGAGAAAGTTATGACAATTCTACGAACATTGCGCAGTTTAGTCAAAGCTCACTAAAATTTAGGCAGAAATTCAAGGAATAAAATAAATTGTTGCCCAAATCTCTCTCATTTCTTGCAGGGCACAAAAATTATCAAAACTAAGCCTTTTTCCGGCCTATAAATACCCACTAACCTAATTCATAATCTTGATCTCAGAGCTTTCAATCCTTCTCCATCTTTACACATTCTTCTAGGGATGTCAATCGGGCCAGTCCATCGGGTTTCGGGCCAACCCTATTCGGGTTGCGTCTTAATCGGGTGCAAGCTAATTGGGTTGTATTTTTTCGGGTTATAAAAGTTCAACCCTAACCCTAAAAGGTCGGGTTTCGGGTTAGCCCAGCGGGTTAATCGGGTTGCTGCTGATAAAATTAACATGCGATCAATCCAATAAATAATGGTGAAAATTAGTTATATTATAAAATGTAAAGTATTTAATTATGATAAATTTGAGATATATGATTTAACTCAAACATAAACATGATCAAATACTATTATTTGAGATTTATGCAAAATAAAATATAAACATCAAGAAATTTTAAAGCATGTTTTAGAAATTTAAATATATTTTTTAATGAATTTGAAGTTTCTAATTTATTTATCTATTATTATATGTATAAAAATTTAATATATGAAATTGAAAGTTATTTTTTTAGTAATCTATATTATATATTATAAAATAACCAATGAAGTGTCGAATTAGAGTCAAATATATAGAACGATAGAAATTTTAGCGGGTTTTCAGGCCAGCCCATCAGGTTTTCGGGTCTGGCTCTAACGGGTTGCGGGTTAATCGGGTGCGGGCTAATCGGGCTAAAAAATTTCAGCCCTAACCCTTTAAATTTGGCGGTCTATTCGGGCCAGCCCACGGGTTGAGGGCTGTTAGAGTTTAGTATACTGGAAAAACATCTTTCGTATGCTTGTATATGTAATAACTCTTCTATCCATTTTTATCATTTAATGAGAAAGAATATTTTGTTACATTGTGTTTTGCTTATGGGTTACTTATGTATTTATGAGATGTTGAAATATGTTTTCCATTTAAATACATAGTTTAAGCAAAATAAGTCTAGACTTCTGCACAGTAGACGAGTTGTGAGCAGCGTTCACAGTAGGTAACTTGTCGGTTCTTGCAGAAAGAACTGTTTCACAACCTAGATAGGCTTTGACTGCCTATCGTGAAAGGTTGCGACGTCAGTCCGAAAATTTCCTTACCTAAGGAAATGAACGACGTCGGTGTGGTATAGCACTGAAATAATCAAACAGTGAGATAAGTCTTTCTTGGCTATTTACTGAAAGACGAGGTCTCGGTGATTGTCATTTCTTAATCATTGTTGACATAACATTGAGCATACGATATTAATTGAAAACTACTTTGACTTATCAAATGGTAAGGGTATTTCGTTGCCCAAGAATCCTGATAGATTGGGTAGTGATCATTAATGTCTAAGTGGTGCTAGTATTGTTATTGCAATGAATCGTGTGCTGGGAGAGGCCAGTCTGATAATATCCTCAAGAGGTGTTTAGAAAAAGATTTTATTATTCAGAAAACTGGTCAGTTGGGATTTATTCCATGAATAATAAATAATGTTTCTGAACTAGACCACTCTTGGAAAAAGAAATTAATTAATAAAAGTCAGATAGCAGACTTGATATTAATTAATGGATATTTATATCTTTAACACGGAAATGATTTAATTAAAGAGGAAGTCTTGAAATACTCGTAATTTCGGTTTGGATGGGCAGTCAATATTATATCTATAGTGGATGATAATGATATTTAAGTTTGGGCTTGAATTAAATTAGTTTTAATTTAATTAGTGAAAGCCTAAAGTGTGGCCCAATCCAATCCTCCATAGATCCCTGGTATGACCCAAAATAATAACTTAATATAAAATGGAGAAGAAGAGAAGACAGATTAGATAATTCTACTGATATTTTTCATTCTCTGCAATTTGTGAGAGAGAGTGAATTTTCGAGATTTAGGGTTCTTCAACCCAGAGATTTCTTTCTTCAATTCTTCTCCGGCTTTTGAGGATTTGACAAGCTTTGTCCACACAAAGGTCAATTGCAAGTTAAAGGGAACAGATCAGAAGATCAGTGGTTGAGATCAATTGAAGAAGGTGATAGAATTCAACCATTGAATTCTTACGGTATGTTTTTATTAATTGCATATATTCAGTATGATCTGTGATTATATGCTTATGAACATGTTTCTAGTTTACAATCTGAAAAAGCATGTTTAGATGTAAATCTTTCGATCAATCTAAATAGATTTCCGCTGCAAAACCAACACGGGCTACATTGACATCCCTACATTCTTCCATCCATATTTCATACTCCCTCCGTTCCATAGTAATGGAGGTGTTTCTTTTCGGCCCTGAGATTAAGAAAAATTGTGTTAGATGAGTTAAGTAAAGGGAGAATAAAGTGGAAAATGAAAAAGGTAGAGAGATGAAGAGAGAAAAAAGTACTACCTCCGTCCCAAAAAAGTTGAGTCGTATTCCTTTTTAGTCCGTCCCAACAAAGTTGAGTCATTTCCTTTTTTAACAAAAGACAAAACATCTAATCACTCTTTTTTTACTCCATCATTTACTTTACTCTCTCTTATCTTTCCTACTTATTTCATCTCTCCTATTTATTTAATATAAATTCTTAACTTCCATGCCCAAAAGTTTTGTCTCAACTTTTATGGGACAAAGGGAGTGAGAGATAGTAAAGTAAGTGTGGAAAAATGTGTTGACTTTTACTGAAAAAGGAAATGACTCTATTACTATGGAACGTACCAAAATGGAAAAATGACTTTATTACTATGGAACGGAGGGAGTATTACATAATTCATCCATCTTCCATTGGGGCGGAGCTTTGCAGATCCAGGCAAGAAGAGACTGAAGATTGAAGATTCAACCTTGGATTTTATCAATTTCTTTCTGTCTATTACTTTTGTTATTGTTTTTACTACTTGTCTATGAGTAGTTAAACATTCTTTGTAGATTTTTTGGTAAAGACTATTATGAACATGTTTTGATTTATTAAATTGACCATTTTCCTAGCTTGTGATTGTTTTGCTTGTTCTAGTGCTCTTATTGTTCTTTTATCTGACCAACTTTAGAACTATGTCCGCTTAACTAGATTAATTGAGAGATAGCTAGTTTTACGTGGTAAAAGGAACGAATACAACACATAGGTTTATGCACTCGAGAGAAGGGACCCTTTGTGAGGGCTTGAGTTTTAGGAACTTAAGGATTTAGAATCTAATCTATTGGAATGAGACTTTGATAGTTAGAATCAGATCTACTGGATAGGTGCATTCCAGAGAGGGCTCATCCTAGAATCGTGATTTTCCTAATAATTATAGAGATACATAAAGGTAAAGGTTTTGTGCTAGGTTATAGTAGTTGAATCCTAAAACTCTACATTCTTTAGCCTATTTTGTACTCCCTGTGTTTCGCCATAGTTGAGTCATTTTTCCATTTGCGAAGTTTCTTCATAGTTGAGTCATTTCTATATATGGTAACTTTTTTCTCTTTCTTACTTTACTCTCTTTACTTTATTCTCTCTACTTTATTCACTTTATACTTTATTCTCTCTACCTTTTCCTCTCTCTTACTTTTTTATCTATTTATTTAACACACCCAATATTTATTTCTAAAACTTCGTGACGAAAAGTTTCGCCTCAACTATGGCGAAACGGAGGGAGTAATTTAATTTTTATGCATTTTGTTATTTTTGTATTTATTTCTGTCTAGTTTATAAAATCAAATAAAAAACCTTTACATCTCTAAATAGTATATGACGCTTAATATATGATAGACAATTGCAATCTTATTCCTTGTATTCGATATCTTGATATTGACATTTAGCTATACTAGATCTACACTGTCTTTAGCTATACTAGATCTACCATGTATGCTTGCAGGTATTTTTAGTGATAATAAAAGGTGCATAGGATCGATCATTTTCTTCATTCTCGTGAAAACAAACACTTCTTGTTAGACATTATTTATCATCATATATTCAAGAATACATAATTGAATATAAATAAAGCAAGATCTTCGAACAACATGTATTTCACGCAAACCATAAACATAATAGGATCGAAACATACCTTGGCGATCCATAGCGGAAGCGATTGAGGAAGGAGGAGACGATTTCCTTGAATTCCTTTTGGCGTATGGCGCAATTCCAACTCCAAGGATTTGTTTCTCTCTCTTTCCCACGTTTATGTGTTCTCTGTAATGTGTGTGTTTTGATGGGATCACCACACTTGTATTTATAGGCAGAGAGAGGACAAACCCTAATTATCAAACCCTAAAAGCCCTTTCCATCAAAGAGGCCCAAAATAATTTATTCATAATCATAAACTTGATTCTCAAGTCTCACGTAAATCACAAACATTATTCCTTACTTATATACTCCTTTCCTTAATATATGATAGGAAATATATTATTCCCAAATCAGTGACTATATATTAGTCAACTAACAATCGGCCATATACAATTATATATAACCTCAATTTCCTTGTTAGTCATAGGAATCATATTGTGAATTACCATTAATTGACTAATTAATCACATGATTAGGAAACGTCCCAATAACAATAATTAATTAGGGAAAAATGTGTCGTATACCAAGTTAATGTATTATATTAAATATCCAATTCTATTTAGGATTCTATCACATGTCACATATGTGAGACATAAAACTTACATTCTCCCACTTGGCGAACATGTGGGACACGAAGTTTTCGATTCTCCCACTTGTCACACGTGACAGAGCCACGATAAAATAGACATAATAAACATAAGGCGCGCATAATATTGGAATTTATAAATACTTTCATCATTGGTAAACATAAGTATTATATTAGAGAGACTACTAATGCGAGTCATGGCGGGCGTATATCATTCAATCGATACAGTTCCTTCCATGTACCACATCACCAATATCCACTCTTATATAATCTATAAGTGACACCGCGTCCGTAATTGTCTTATTTCAAGACCTCCTGCATTAATACTAAAAACGTACATATGCATATCAAATAATAAGTATATGCAGGAAAAGTAGAAACAACTTTATTGAATTCAAAATATCTATAACTTTAGTGTCTGAACCAACATGGAAACATAAAGATTAGACGTTTCCATACCCAAGACCCATTATGTTAACTTATTTCATAAATGTCTTAGGCGGTAACGTCTTAGTCAATGGATCATCAACCATAAGCTGTGTGCTTATATATTATATAGATATTCTTTGTTCCCAAATTTCATCTTTCATGACAAGAAACTTTAATTCCATGTGTTTAGCTCCTTGAATACTTGTCATACTTACAAAAAGATACAATTGCACTATCATTACAATACAATTTCAACGGCTTGGATATTGAGGAGACAAAACCAAGGCCTGAAATAAAATTTTGCAATCATTAATGCTTCAAAGCAAGCCATAAATTTAGCTTTAATGGAAATCCAATCATTTCTAGTTGATCAGATGTCCTTAATGTGAGCATAAAATCTTTTGTTCCCTTTAAGTATCTCATTATTATCTTTGCAGCTCTCCAATATTCAACACAAGGGTTACTTTGGTAACGGCCTAGCATTCCAACTGCAAAGTTGATGTCTGGTCTAGTACAGACTTGAGCATACATCAAACTTCCCACGTTAGATGCATAAGGAATATTATCCATCTCTTTACGTTCCAATTCAGTTTTTGGACATTGATCCAAACTGAATTCGCCACTTTTATGAATTGGAACAACACTTGGAGAACATGCACTCATGCCATATCTCTCTAAAAGATTCGATCTATGTAGCTTTTATGAGACAATCCAAAAGTCCACATGATTGGTCATGAGATATTTCTATCCCCATGACGTAGGATGTCTCACACATATCTTTTATGATGAAATTTTTAGAGAGATAATTTTAGTGTCATGTAGTAATCCAATGTCACTAGTAGCAAGCAATATATCATCAACATACAAAATCAAAAATATGAACTTGCTCCCACTAACCTTGAGGTATATGCACCGATCAACGGTGTTCTCTTTAAAACCAAAAGCAGTAATAGTGTCATGGTTTAAAATACCATTGTCGAGAAGCATGTTTCAGTCCATAAATTGATGTCTTAAGTTTGCAGACTAAATTTTCATTCCATTTCTTAATGAAGTCTTCAGGTTGTTTCATGTAGACTTCTTCTTACAAATCATCAATTAGAAAAGCTATTTTCACATCCATTTGATGCAGCTCCAAGTCAATATGGGCTACAAGTGCCAAAATGATTCTAAGTGAGTCCTTCTTTGATACATTAGAGAAAGTCTCTTTATAATCAACGTTATCTTTCTGAGTATAACCTTTGGAAATAAGTCTGGCTTTAAATCGTTTGACTAAACCATCTATGTCGAATTTGTTCTTGATGACCCATTTACACCCAATACACTTTTGTCTATGAGGTTATTCGACAAGGTCCCATACTTTATTATAATCCATAGATTTTAACTCTTCTATCATGCATCAATCCATTTATTAGAATTATTACACTTAATGGCTAGTGAATATGAAACTGGATCATTACGTATTCATATATCACATTCGGATTCTTGGAGATATGCCACATAGTCATCAGAAATGGCACTTCTGTAGATGCTTCTTCCACACCCATGTTCAATGACTTTGGCATCATCATTAAGTGGTTGGTCATTCAAATATTGTTAGGTTGTTCAACAATATTTGGCACACTTAATTCTTTAGGAAATGAGGGAAGAAGGTTATACCCTTATTTCATTAATGACCGCATTATGAGTGTTAAAACTCCCACTGATCTCACCATTCTCAAAGAATCATATATTTCCAGTTTCCACAATTCTCATGCTATCATTAGGACAATAAAACCTATACCCTTTGGATTTTTCTGGTAACTCATAAAGTAACAACTAACTGCCTAAAATCCAATTTCATTTCTTGAGAAGAGTATACTCTAGTTTCCGTTGGACAGCCCCAAACATGAAGGTGCTGCAAACTGAGTTTTCTACCTGTCCAAAGTTCATAAGAGAGTCTTTGGTACAACCTTACTAGAAACCCGGTTTAATACATAAATAGCGGTTCTAAGAGCATAAATTCACAACGATATAGGTAAGGTAGAATTAACATTCTTCTAATCATTCCCATGAGAATTCGGTTTCGTCTCTTAGCAACATCATTCTGCTGAGGCATACTTGGTATAGTATATTAAGTATAAATGCCATGCTTTTCTAAGTATTTGACAAAAGGTCCATGTAATTGACTTATTTTAGTGGTACGACCATAAAATTCACCACCTCTAGATCGAATAATTTTCACCTTTCTATTTAATTGCCTTTCAACCTCAGTCATAAAATGTTCAACTGTGCCTGAGATTTTTCTTGCAATAAATAAATTCATAACGCGAAAAAATAATCAATAAAGGTGATAAAATATTTTTCTTCACCAAAAGTCGAGACATCAAAAGGTCCGCAAATATGTGTATGTATAATTTTATGGAGCTCATTGCTTCTTGTGACATTTTTACTATTGTGTTTGGTTTGTTTACACTTAATACAATCCACACAAACGGTAATGCTTTGTAAAGTCTAAATTCGAATGAATATTATCCTTTGTAAGCCTCTTAATTCTTTCACTAGAAGTATGCCATAAGAATGATAAATTCGAATGAATATTATCCTTTAGACGCTCCTTCGGTTACAATGTGAGCATGAGATGCACCCATTCCATACTTCTTCATCTTATGCTTCTCCTAGACCAATACGTTTCCCAATTCTTTAAGAGTCCACTAATCTTTTATAGTGAATCAATTTGGAATGGTCTGAGGATATAAGGAAGTTAGGATGAATTGAACAATGAAATCCTTATCCACCTATAATCCTAACTTTTCCAGCTTAGAAGAGATGTTATTTATTTCCATCACATGCTCGTACATAGTCCGAGAACCATCATATTGCATGCTCATGAGATCCTTCATAAGTTTTCCTGCAATAGACTTATATGCAGTTGTGAAGCGATCCTCAACATTATGCAAATATTCTTTTGCAATATCAGTCGTTGAGAGACTTTATCTACAACGAATATTCTAATGAACTGTAAACTTAGTCCTGTTAGATTTTTCCCAAGCATTATGGGCAATCAGCCAACTACTTTGATCAAAGATAATTGGATTATCATTCAACAGTGTTAGGTTCCAAGTCCATTATTCCAATAGTGAACTTAAGTTTCTCTTTCCATTCAAAGAAGTTAGTTCCATTAAGTTGGGGAACGTTTGAGGTAAACATACTAGTAGCAAAAAATATATGTTTTTACATTATAGGAGCAATTAAGAAATGAATGCTCACATATAAAAGCTTTGAATAATAACACGAACATTAATTTGAAAACCCATATCATGAGGCAATTATGAAAACTCCTTTGGGTAGTCTTCATACAATAATAAAAATCATGTTTTTAATATCCATATCTCAGTTCAATAATTGAGTAATAATAAATTGGCGTTACCTTTGGGTAATCGACACCAATTTAAATTATTAACTCCATTAGTGTTTATTATGTCGCAAAGACTATTTCCTTTGGGAATCTAGACCTTACAACAAACAAACTATTTAGATAATGAATAGCCACAACAAGCATGATGATTAATTGCATAGATAGATTTTTCATATTAACTTGATTATAACTCTTCTCATTTTACCTCACTTTGGTGATTGCAAAATAAACATAATATAATCAAGAATGTATAGCGATTAATTGCTTAAGCAGATTTTCACTTAATTTGATTATAAACTATTATTTTACCTCACTTTGGTGATTGTAAAATAAACATAATATAATCAAGAACATATAGAGATTAATTGCTTAAACAAATTTTAATATGAGTTTGATTATAGACTCTCCTTATTTTGCCTCACTTTGGTGATTGCAAAATAAACATAATATAATCAAAATACATGTTAAAACGAGAATTGAATTATGTAATCATTCATTCCACCGTCTCGGTAGATTCATAATCATAAAACATTTAATTGAAATCTCAATTCACCGATGCATATATTCAAATGATTCTCAAAAAATACATGCACAATTATGTATACAAAATTACAAATATAATTCATCAACAAACATGGTAAGCGAGCATATAATACAATTAATACATCCAAATCAATTTTATATACATAAACAAAATCAATTTGAAAATAATATATTTCAAATTTATGGCATCATTAAATTTGACATAATCCAAAGATATAACAATCTCTCGAATTATGACACAGAATTTGAGATAATTAAACAAAAATATACACACGCTTAAATATTCGGCAGAAACAACTTTCCATTAAAACCATCCAATCAATACATAAATTTTCAATTTGATTAGTGTGTGTAATTAGACATATGTATTCATCATATTTGAATACGTAATAAACGAATTGAATCAACAAAAATTGAATCGCTATTCATTAAATTTCTTTGACGAAAGAGCACTACCGAAAAGCAAAGTAAAACGAGAACCAAATATACACAGACATGATTCTCAAACAATTAAATTCAAAAATTATGGTTTTCAATTATACGAAAATACGTGAGTTCTCAACCATGCTCTGATACCACATGTTAGACATTATTTATCATCATATATTCAAAAATACATAATTGAATATAAATAAAGCAAGATCTTCGAACAACATGTATTTCACGCAAACCATAAACATAATAGGATCGAAACATACCTTGGCGATCCATAGCGGAAGCGATTGAGGAAGGAGGAGACGATTTCCTTGAACTCCTTTTGGCGTATGGCGCAATTCCAACTCCAAGGATTTGTTTCTCTCTCTTTCTCACGTTTATGTGTTCTCTGTAATGTGTGTGTTTTGATAGGATCAGCACACTTGTATTTATAGGCAGAGAGAGGACAAACCCTAATTATCAAACCCTAAAAGCCCTTTCCATCAAAGAGGCCCAAAATAATTTATTCATAATCATAAACTTGATTCTCAAGTCTCACGTAAATCACAAACATTATTCCTTACTTATATATTCCTTTCCTTAATATATGATAGGAAATATATTATTCCCAAATCAGTGACTATATATTAGTCAACTAACAATCGGTCATATACAATTATATATAACCTCAATTTCTTTGTTAGTCATAGGAATCATATTGTGAATTACCATTAATTGACTAATTAATCACATGATTAGGAAACGTCCCAATAACAATATTTAATTAGGGAAAAATGTGTCGTATACCAAGTTAATGTATTATATTAAATATCCAATTCTATTTAGGATTCTATCACATGTCACATATGTGAGACATAAAACTTACACTTCTCTCAGATTTACCCTTGTCTGTCTCCAAATTGAAGCAACTATTCACGGATCCGTCATCCTTCGTTCTTCATTCCTTCGCCGAATTGGACTTGATCTCCGCACCCGGTTTGGAAGAAATCCTAATTTATTTGTTGAATTCGATTTGTTCGCGTCGAGATGACGACTCCGTGAACAATCAACCCACTCAATCTCGTCCATGGAACAATCAACACTTAATTTCTGTGAACAATCAACTCACTCCTTCATCTGCTTTACACCTCAATCTCTAGCAACAATCACCTCCGATATTCATGGCGGAAACCCAATCAGTTCGTAATTATTTTCACAAACTTGGGCTTTCAACCAAACAACTAGCCATGCATGGCTTTCAGAGATGTATGATTATGTGAAAAGCCCACTATCTAGGAAACCATGAAAACGGAAATATTGCTTTTTTGGTCTAAAGCATGAAAGTGATGGATGTAACGAGTTCAATGTTTGCCAGCAAAGCCAATCATAAGAAGTCTGTTTGATTTGAGACATTATTCCTAATTTTGCTCATGTGAACAAAAATAAAAATAAATAGGCAACACACATAACAATACTTATGTGGCCAACAAACGGTTCAATTGTATAATTTTATCATAACATTTTCAACTTACTAATTTTTATCTAATTCTTCTCAACCTATAATACTATCAATTTTATCAATTGAATTCCATTCTGGTCGTTAAGTTGTAACACGACCTGTACGATAAACTATTACTAGTATTTTATTTCTAAAAATAAGTTATGTGAGATATTGATATTTAACTTAAATTTTTCTTTTTGAGAAATGATTTTCTCAAAAAGTAATTGATGAAATTAATACAAGCTCAAAAGATAGATAAAATTAACAAAATAAAAATGTTGAAACAAGATTGTGATATAATCGATAAATTTGATAAATCGTTAAATGTCAAGATATATTCGATTATTAACCTTGGTCTATAGTTTGATCTTGGCCAATATATTGATAAATTTGAAATGACATCAATATTCAATACCACATTAATTTTCAATTTACTTTTTTAAATCCAGTTCAATTTCCACGAGGATTGAATCTCTCAATTTTTAGGAATTTTATTAGTTTAAATACGTAATTATTAATATTTTTTAATCAAGTACGTAATTATAAATATATCAACATACTCGCATAGTTTTAAAAAAAGTACTAATTAATAGATAGTGATGATAATAATTGAAATATGTGGATTGGAAATCTGTGGGTAGGATATGCCCAACTCAATCCATCCAATTCCACATTTGCAAATGGGATTGCTGTCTTAATAATTTGTTACTACTATTATTTGAAAGCAACAACTGTAGGTGTGTTGTCAATCACATCTCACAGCCGCAATTCCAGTTCCTCCATTTATCTATTTCCCCACCTTGCCTCGAATTCTTTCTGAAAATTTTCATTTATTTTTTCATACTCATTTTTAATGAAGGCAAAATGCCAAAACCACCAACTTATTGAGTCTAAAACGGGAACACAGAAAGAAGCACACGGTTTAAAGATAGAACCAAAAATAAGAAAAAAAACACAACAAAAAATGACAACTAATAAATAAATAACACAACCTAAAGATAGAGTCAAAAGCAAATGATATGAAATGACAAAAGATCGTTGGTTCGAGTATATAATGCTTGATGCCAAAAGTCTCGGATTCGAGCCTATTATCATGCAACCTTTAATTTTATATTTACCCATAAAAAATAGAAGCAAATGGCATGAAATGACAAGGAATAGTGCACCCACCGGTAAATCGCAACGATTCGAATTCCCAATTTGGTGTTAATTCTTGGAAAGTCTATTTACTAATGATATTCCAACTATGTAGAACATCGAAATCCACAATTTTTTTGAAATTTTCGAAGAGGGATGTCCAGCAATGGGCAAGCATTGAGATAATTTTCTTTGACCACATCATTAGTACTGCAAAGTCACTTGAGAATCTACAAGATACAAGGATGTGTTCCAATTCCTTCCATATAATACATCGACCATCCTCGAGAAGTGATTGAGCTCGTGGCGGAGCAATATTTTTTGGATGTAGCTATGGCATTTCCAATTAACCCTAAAAATGAGTTTATCGGGTAGTCTGGTGGCGATCGCCCACAAACTACCAAGTATATACCAAACTTAAAAATCTGCATATGTTGTATACATAGATACACAAATTTTAGTATTAGTGCAATACTATCAACCATTTGTAATCCTATATTGATTGATCTGGTCTTTCAAATTCTGGATTCGTAGCTATTGGATTTTTTTATCAATGAAATGTCTTGATAATTTTGGAATGATGCACAAAATAACAACCCATAAAATTTCCTAGTCATATACTATAATTACACTTTCTAATTTTTACGATTGTAAGGAAAATGTAGCCAATTCTGCCATTAAATTAATTAGAAATATTGCAGGTCTGAACATTTCTTCCTTTTAAATGAAAGATTTTTATTATGCAAATATGGAAATTATCACCAACTCATGTAATTATATTTCCAAGTCCTCTTTTCCTTGTAGCATTTTCGGGAAAGATTTCCTCTCCTTAACTTGATTATTCAACCTTTTAAAGCATTTTGACTATGAAAAATATTTAAGATAATTTCCTTTAATTTGTTTCTCCTTTTTTCTCCTTTTTATACGAAAATTGAATACTATAAAGTTGTCAACTCAATTGAGGGATAATGTTATTATATGATAATAGAAGCTTAATTCCTTAAAAATCAAAATCAATCTAATCATGTTTGTGATTAAAAAAGAAATATCTGGGAGTGGGGCCGGAGTCCATTTATGTAAGAAGAAGACTAGCGTCCAATCCTAGTCATCTTCATAACATAATCCTCTCTTACAGCTGTCTGCCAATTCAAACGTATGCAATATTGAGGAGAGAGAAGAGACGTTAATTCAATTACCAGCTGGCTAGTGTTACAACATTCCATATAGCCAATCATGAAATAGTACATAGAAAGACAAAACACCAAAATAGTATAGGATGCTTAAGAACATATGATTGTTATATTACACGAAGCTTGAATTGGTTCGAGATTAATATAGAATAGGGAAATGTCGAGATACGTTAAGATTTAATCCATCAAAACGTATCTCTAATCGAACAATATATTTATATATGTTAACATTCAATTGGTTCTTAGATAAATTTAGCTTTAATTTATTCAGAATTAATTTATGATTGTAAAATATCATGATATGTTAAAAACTAATCCATCGAATCATATCTCTAATTGAACAATATACATCAAAATTAATCAATTGAATCATATCTTTAATCAAAACAATCAATTCTTGTTCAATACTCTGATGTCTCATTATACTAAATACGGTTTCAGTTTGACATGAAAATTTATGTACGGTTGTTATGTTAAATGGAGAAACTGCAGAATGATAGAAGAAAAAAATAAATAAATAAAATAGTGTTTTATTTTCTGAAAAATCTTCAAAATCGAATGACACATCCGATAACAAAAAATGCTTTAAATAGAGTGCGACGAATTAAACAATAATATACGCCGCGGGTGGGAAAACTGAACTCACGAATTTTGTATCCGCCCCGCAAATCTAAAAATCAATCATAAAAACCACGATCTCTATATTTGTTCGAAGTTACCGGACAACAAAAAATTTAGTGATCTACCGTATAATGTATCATTGTCTTTTTCAACTATTCGATATCGTTTTATTCATAAACAAACTGCATTATTCATTTTATAAGTAACGACGTTCACATCTAACTTTCTTTTGCTGCCTTATCAATTACAAACTCAAGATTTTTACCAAAATTTGTTCATTGTTGCTCTCACAATTTATCATTTACATATTCCTGCATTCGTAGTTAAATACCCAATATTTCTTATTTAGCCTGAAATATGCGGTTATTATTAGTGGCTAAATAAAAAAAGAAAAGAGGAAGGAAGAGTGATTGACAGATGTGTGTGGGATTCCCCTCAGCTGGCACACACAGTGTAGGTGCAGCCCAGCTCATCCCGCACGCCCGCCCCCATCCAGCCTGTCTCCTTCTTCTCCCTTCTTCATTTTCCCCATTTCCTTCATTTATCTACCTTCTTCCTTTCCCCATCCATCACTCTCTCCTCACAATGGATCCCTGCCCCTTCCATCGCATCCTCATCTCCAATCTCTCCCTCCGATTTCCCCTAAACCCTCTCCTCCCCCTCTCCTCCTACTACTGCAAGCTCAAATTCAAGCCCTTCCCCAACCAATTCGCCGACCTCTCCCTCCAATCCTCCGACTCCGACGCCCTCGACAGCAAAATCAACGCCTGCTTCTCCCTCAGCAAGCCGGAGCTCGAGAAATTGGCCGACAAAAGCGGCGGATCCTCCTCCTCCCTCAAGATCGAGATCCACCGCCGCGGCGCCGCCGGATGCGGCCTCCGCCGCGGCGGGAAGCTGGTCGGCTGCGTCGCGGTGCAGCTGGACCTGAGGGAGATTCTCGACAAGATGGGGAAGTGCGTGATTCATAGCGGCTGGGTCGCGGTCGGCGGGTCGGATTTGAAGCTGCATCTGAATGTGCGGGCCGAGCCTGACCCGAGATTTGTGTTTCTGTTTGATGGAGAGCCTGAGTGCAGCCCGCAGGTTTTTCAGGTGAATGGGAATGTTAAGCAGCCGGTTTTCACTTGCAAGTTCGGTTTGAGGAGTTCTAATGAGAGGATCATCAGATCGAGGTGAATATCTTCATTCCTTTCTTCAATTATACTACTAATTGATTAGAGATTTAGAGCTGTAGTGTTTTCCCCTCAATTTTAGCAATTGCTTTTGAGTTCTGAGTTTGATTTTGATTTTGATTTTGATTAGAAAATGAATATTTTTAGGAATGAAATCAGATTCAGATGATTACTTGTATAGAATGTTGATTATAGCGTTGATTGAATTAGTAATATGAGAATTTGATTGCAGATTGGATTTTGCCTTAATTCGATTAAAAATTATGAACACATTCATGGCATCTTCTTCCATGTGTTTGTTAAAATGTTTAAACAGATCTTCTATGATTAATTAGCAGTGTTTGATTCGCAAAATGTTATTCATATCACAAAATAATCTGATCTTTGAATTTGTTGATGAACAGATCTTCACTATCAGAACCAAGCACATCGGCGAGCTGCTTCGGCTCCGGCGCTGGCAACAAAGAGCATCCCTTGAAAGAGCGGAAGGGATGGTCCATCACCATCCACGACTTGTCCGGATCCCCCGTCGCGGCCGCCTCGATGGTCACGCCGTTCGTGCCATCGCCGGGCACGGACCGAGTGAGCCGGTCCAACCCGGGGGCGTGGCTGATCCTGCGTCCGGGACACAACACGTGGAGGCCGTGGGGGCGGCTGGAGGCGTGGAGCGACGGCGACCACCTCGGCTACCGGTTCGACCTCGTCCCCGACGGCGGCATCGACGCAACCACTCTCGCCAGCTCCAGCATCCCCACCAAGAAGGGAGGGAAGTTCACCGTCGACATCACCACCGGCCCCACGCCGATGACGAGCCCCAACAGCAGCTTCGACCTCAGCTCCGGATCCGGGTCCGGGTCGGACCTCGGGTCGGCCTCCGGGTCCGGGTCGTGGGCGCATCTTTTGTACCGAGGGTTCGTGATGTCGTCGACTGTGCAAGGCGACGGCAGGTGCTCGAAGCCGGAGGTGGAGGTCGGGGTGCAGCACGTGAGCTGCACGGAGGATGCGGCCGCGTTTGTGGCATTGGCGGCCGCCGTGGATCTCAGTATGGATGCTTGCAGGCCGTTTTCGAAAAAGCTCCGCAAAGAGCTGCGGCAACCGGATCTCGAATAGGGCATTGCCCTATTCGGGTCGGGTCTCGGTCGGTCCGAGACGCGAGAGCCAGAGTTTTACATCAGTTTTTCCATTGCTAGTGTATAGTCATCGACAGCTATTTTTTTTCATTTTAAACATGTTCCCATCTTCCAATTTTATTGAGTCAATTCATTTGTACAATTGCGAGTTTTCAATTCGAAACTTTAATTATTTATCCGGGGAGTAGTATTTTATTGTAAATTGTGGTTAGCTAAGAATGAAATAAAAGTATTGGTGACAGGTTGGCTTATGCTAAAGATCTGTATATATAAATTCAAAATTTCAATAAAGGTGTCCATCTACCCACTCTAAATGTAATTTGTTGAAAAAGTAAATAAATCCGACCAGGCGACCAGCTTGTTTTGCCTTTTGGTCATTGAAAAAATGAAATAAATTAAAAATTACTTATGTTCGAGAAGAAATCTTATTGAAATTTGATCATCCTCTAAAGTCCAAACCCTATCATGGTCATGGATTCTAGTATTTTCGTTCAAATATGAAATTTTATTGAAAATAGATTATCCTTCTAATGTCTAAAGTCTAAACCCTTCATTAAGATATTTAGATTCTGTGATCTGCAAAATTACCATTACAAGTCCATATCTTTCTCAATTTATGGTATTTTTGTTTAAGAATGAAATCATATTGAAATTAGATCATTATTCTAAAGTCTAACCTACAATGATTTACATTCATCAAGGCATTTAGATGCTATGACGTGCAGATTACCATTATGAGTAAGTATCGTTTCTTGTTTCGGTATTTTTGTTCAATAATGAAATCTTATTGAAACTAGATCATCCTTCTAAAGTCTAAACCCTATCATGATTTACATCTCGTCAAGACATTTAGATACTACGATGTGCAAATCACCGTTATGAGTCAACATCTTTCTATGTTCCAGTATTTTTTTTAGATGTCATAATGTACAAAATTAAAGTTACTACTCCTTCCGTCCCGGCTAAGATGACACATTGCTTAGCCGGCACGGGATTTTAGGAGTTATTGGTTAAAGTGTTTAATTGGAGAAAAAAGGTGGGTGTAAGTATTAAAGTAGAGAGATAAAGAAAGATGGATATTTTAATAGGAGTGATAAAAAGTGGTTGAGTGTATTAATTGGAGAGATAAAGTTACCAAAAAAGGAAATGTGTAATCTTAGTTGGGACAAACTAAAAAGGAAAACGTATCATTTTAAGCGGGACGGAGGGAGTAGTATAATTGCAAAGCCTACGAAATATTAATGAACAATTAAAAAGCAGGACATGCGAAATTATTATCACTATCAACAAATCAAAATCCTAGATCTAATTCAGTGCCCTCTTTAATTCCAAAGCTCTCTAAATATAAGTAACAGTGTTTAATGAACCGAAATAAACTATGGCTTATTACTAGTGGTAAATATTGTTGTGCAAAATTAATTCAATGCGTGAGTGGAATTATAGTCATTTTTTAATTTTTTTCACTATATCATTAAATATAGGTAATTTATCGGGAAATTATGATTTTTTGATAAATTTTGACCCCTCTCGGCCGGAACTTTCAAAATTAATCATAAAAATTATATATTTTAACATTTTCTCAATTTTCCCTTGACAAAATACTCAGATTTCTATTTGCAAGTATGTTGTTAAATTAGTGCACATGTTTTAAAATGATGATGTGATTGAATTATTTACTAAATGTGTTCAGAAAATTGGTAAAATCACAAAAGGTCTCCTCCAAGATTTTTTCGACGCCGAATTAAATACAATTTCAATTAAATTAGACCCCATGAGAAATTTAAGAAAAATATTAAAATTTATCATTTTGAAACTGTTCTTAAATTGCGAAATGAACTAGAATTTGATCAAAATTCATAATTTTCCCCCAATTTGTCTCCTTTTTAGTAATTTAATTGGTCAGTTCCTGCCTTCGTGGAGTATTTCGAGACTATACAAATAACACTAATCTTGTTGTTTAGCTAAAACCTCAATTATGTATTTTAAATTCCTTATTAGTGGTCGACAGTTCAGATTGCACGGCTTGTTTCATGTCCACATATTTTGACCTACCCACTCTTTATTTTATTTCATCAAAGCTTAATATAATCTCCACTCATCCAATAAATTACAGCTTATGAGTTAGGTTGGAAATAATTATAAACTATACTATCTACATAATGAAATGATCGAATATCAGAGAGTTCCAAGCCTACAAGTTTCCTTCTCTTTAAGTATATACTATTAATTTAATCGCTTTCCACTTATTTATCGGGGCAGAAGTGTCTTACCTTCTGAGTTGCATTTTGACATTTCTTCATACCCATTTTCTTAGGCTTACTTTGAGGTTTTGATGTGGATTAGCTAATTCTTGACTTCAACTAAAGTCTTCAATGCTTCCAGAGTATATTGCACCCAACCTGTACCACAATATTATTAAATTCAACAAACTATTTCGAAAAATGCATTCAAGAAACCTATCACAATGAATAGCAAAACAAACAAATACTACAACTAATGCTGCAAGTCCCTTTCAACTAATTCTGATATAGTAAATAGTTTCACCTAATCTTAAACCACATTAATGCTAACATTTTGGCTCCAAGTGCAGCAACAGATACCCTTGATGTCAATGACTTCAAATCCCATACTCAAGAAGTCTTTGTACAACCATGATTCATATATCAAATAATGTAGCATGAAGGATTGAAGAACATGGTTGCAAACTTACTAACATAAGCAAATTAGATTAGTTGATTCATACAATATGAGGCAGAAGCCGGCTGCCATCACCTTGCCTAAGTTCTACGCGTAAAGCTGGAAGCAGAAGCTTGACATTCATACACAGGAAAAGGGACCAAAAATATACTACGGGACCCTGATATTAAAGTGGGAAAACAAGGAAATCGATGCGATTAACAGTACCCTGCTACCTATATATTCACTCTGCAGCAACATCTTTGCTGTTGCTCCCCTCTGTTTGTATCTCGGGGAGTGTGTCGAGATCCACTCGAATATCTTTCTCCTCCATGGAATCGGAAGTATCAGATATATCAATAGCATCCTCTTGAACTTCTTCTTCAGCATTATCAGTCGGTGTAGAATCCGAGCTTTCATCTGTACCATCACTTGTATCTGATATCTCACCATTAAATTCAGTTTTCACTTCTGTAGTGTTGTCCTCTTCTACATGTGAAGCCTCTAATTTTGAATCGTATGATACAGAAGAGTCTGTACTATTATTCAAGAACTCCTCAGGAAGTGATTCTGCCTCGTTTGTATCAGTAGAACCTGTTGAATTAGAGTCCGAACGAGTATTGTCTACATTTAAGGTAGACTTATTGGCCTCCTCTGGATCAACAGTTTTAGAGTCAGATTCTTCTGCAGATGTACGCTCGGTGCCTAACTCAGACTTGCTCTCTGTTGCATTATCTAAGGGCAACGTCGAGTTCTCTATTGTAACATCAGCAGTTGTGCTATTACTAGTCAAATGATCAGTGGATCCTTCGGTTATTGCATTATTAGGAGTAGAGTCATTCTCAGGGTCGTGTAACGTATCATCCTTGACTGAAGTGGCTGTGACATTTGGTTGATGGACATCTCCAGCTGCCTCGTTGCCATCCACCTCCGAGTCTTTCATGTTCTCACTTTTATAAGTTTCTTCACTCTTATTCTCTTTCGAGTTCTCCACTTTTTCATTCTCAATTTCAGTTACAGCACTAGAAGCGTCATCTGCCTTGTAATGTTCCTCACGTGCTTCGTGGGCACTCCTATCTTTCGTATCACGGTCAGTATCGTCAACAGTTGTTTCCTTCTCCGTTTGGGCATGACCTTCAAAATCTGTTTCTTGAGTTTCATTCTCCTCACCATCTTCCCTCTTCCCACCATCCACCAAACCATGTTCTCTATCAACTTCGGTATCAGATTTCTCTTGTTCGTGCTCTTCCCTTTCATCATCTCTATCTCCTTCCTCGTCGTCATCCCTCTCATCGACCTTCTTGTCTTCTGGATCATCTTCATCATGCCTCTCTTCCTCTAATTCTTCAGCAGTTTCCTCTTCTTCAGATATTTCATCATGAATCTCACTCTTAGAGTCCATGTTGTCTACTCGAGGACGGATATCTTTCCTTCCAAGTCTTATAAGATCGTCACGACTTGTTTTTTGAAGCGACCTTTTGGCATTAGTTTCATCAAATTCTGCCTTCTTGTCATGGGAATGTTTAAGTTGGTATAGCAACCAACAGCAAACAGCAAGCAGCAAACAAACTTGCAGCACATTCTTAACCTTGACCCCTTTGGATCTTTGGTTTCTGCTGGATGATTGTCTATACATAATGATTTCTACAAGTATTCTCCTTTCTCACCGCTACTCGAAAGAATCTGCCATTTAAGAGGAAAAAGAAACATAAAAAAATGGAATTTTCATTATGACAATCACATTATTAAAAACTTAAGATGATCAGGAAATCCTTTTCACTGATAAATTCACAGCATTGCAAGTTAGAAAAGGATCATTCGTGGAAAATATCTTCCCATGGGACATGGTTCCGATTCAAGAAATGGTTTCACATATATTTGGGTTCGTACGAAAACAAATTCATGTGCATACCCAAATCATGATTTCCAGCCTCAGGGCCATTTAATTGTATACAAGCTTATATTTGACAGAAGTTAGAGATAATTAATTTATGAGGACATCAATGATACACAGACGGCATACTATCAATATGCTCAGGGTGGGACGTAAAAAGAGAGTGATATATCTTTAAGTAACTAGTGGGAGCAACAAAAAGTCCTAATACAGTTTACATCACCACAACAGATCAAACCTCACGAAATGTATTCAATATCTCTTGCAATCTTCCACAACATATGATTTGAAGGATTCTTTATTTCGAATTAATCATTTTGTTTATAATCAATTATTTGAACCAGAGTACTTGAGAAAAGGGACAAACTGCATATGTTTTTTTCCTGGACCCCAGTCATGTAACGAACCATGCTTAAGAAAGCGATCACAAGAAACACCTCAAATCACACTAAATCACATGTAGAATGTAAACCTCAGAAGCATCAGTTTGACTAACATAACATATAGAAAGACGATACTCTTGTAAGCATCGTAGATGCGGAACAGAATTACGAAGAGGAACAAAAGATCCACACATTAAATTTTGCTATATTGCAAACTGAAGCTTCATTCACGACCACGTTAATTACCCCGACCTGACCCTTCAGGGAGGCAAGCAAGCTTGCATTTGACTGAACAAAGTTACTTACCTTCTTTAGCACACACAAAAACATTAAAGATCAAATCACTCTTTATGGAAGTTAAATACTGAAAGCATCTATTAAGTAGCATGATTAAATCATGATACCAAATAGTTTAGACAAAGCCAGGGAGACTCCACATACTTTATTCCAAAAACAATTCTCAATCTATCTTAGGTTTTCTCTACTGTAGTCTGCAGCCAAAAAAATCTAACAAAAACAGAAAATCTACAAGAACAAGAATTTAGGCATAAATTAGAGCAGTCAATTGTAAAAGGCCTTTATCTCCGATACAACAAGAACATAGAGAAAAATGAGAGACTATAAAAATTCACCGCTGAATTAATCGTTGAAGCAAAATCCCAAGCAAATGAAGTCAGAAACAAATCTATACAGCAATTACCCAAAGCCGAAGCAGGAAACAATTGATCACCACGACATTGAAAAATTCAATTCCACCACAGCCATCATTTAACGAAGTAAACGAAAACACTCAACAAATTGCGAATTTAATTAATCAATTACGAATTTACAGAACACAGAGCCAATGGCATACCTTCAAGCGGTCCCAAAGAAAAACAGGAAATCGATTAAAAAGAGACAAAAGGATGGAAACTTCGAAGCTCGAAATAGCTGGAAAATGTCTGTTTGCTGTAAATAGGAGGGCTTGCCAGCTCCCTCTCTCTCTCCTCTGATCTACTGATAATGATAGAAGGGACTAGGGAGTGTTCCTTGTTCACTCAGAGCAGAGGGATACGACATACAGTTGAACCCATATAATGACCAGGTTATATTCAGTTTCTTCCATATAGTACTTTACAATTTCGCCATGAGTCGCTTCATGCTGGCTTTAAATTTCTGATGCTAAGAGCACTCCCAATGGGTTCCCTTAAAACTCTCTTATTTCTCCCTTATTTCTGCCACATCAGCGCCACATCAGCACCATAATTTATCCCCAGTTTTTAGCCAACTTTTAGCCAACTGCTCCAATGGTTTCTCCCTTATTTCTCCCTAACTCAACATTTCATTTTTACATCATCATTTTTAATATTATTTAATTTTCCCTACAAATGTGTTTAATAAATAGATTTATAATGAACAATTCATCGTTGTATTAATCATTGGAAAATATAATACAACGAGAAAAAAAAAATTACAAATAAAAACCGCAAATAAACAAAGATTTAAAAAAAAAAAAAAACTAAGACGGAGGGGCCGGAGGGGCGTCGGGCTCGAGGCCCATCCTAATCTGCAGGCCTTGGATGCATTTCCAGAGGGCCGCCTTTTCTTCAGGGGTCCCGCCGCCGGTGAAGTACAGCGTGTACATCTGCGTCAGATTGGCGACATTGCTCGAATAAGTGGCTTTTTCTAAGTCGATGTGGGATTCCGAACCGACTTCCGACGTTGTGCCCTTCCCCTTCCGCCTCCCCTTCGCCTTCTTCGCTCCCTCCGGGCGCTCGTGCGGACCATCCCCACTCAAGTCGATGTGGGCCACGCTCCCCTCGCTCTCCGAAACGCTAAGGCGCGAGCGCACCGATTTCCCGTGCATCGCGGCATGCATTCCCGTCCGGAATTTTGGGAGATCCTTCAGCTTATCGTAGATGTTCCAATACTTGAACCCCTTCGACAAGTACTTGCCACAATACCTCTGCATGGCCTCATCTCGGACCATATGCTCGTTCTGGCCACTGGGCATGTCCGCCAACAAGTTAGAATAAATACCGTTGAAGTGGCCGCAGTCCCTCATGAGGCGCTCCCAATGCCGACGGATCGCCTCGCTGCCATGGTCTTTCATTGAGGCAGTCTTGTGGCTCCTGTACTTCGCGGCAACCCACTCCCAGAATATGATCTCAGTCTGGTAGTTGCTGCGCTCCGCGTTCTGTGACGTGTCCGCCCAGCAGGTGGCTATCAGCTCGGACTCTTGAAGTGTGTAAGTAGTCCTTACCCGCTTCGGCCTCTCATCGGAACCCGTATCAGTCGCAGGCGGCTCGGTGGGCGTTTCTTCCACCTCGAAGTCCTCCGCGCTCAGTGTCGCGGCCTGAGATTCTTGGTCGCCTGGGGTTGATCCGGGGGGTGTCGAACTGGGGCCGATACACATCGTCGGCTGGAGAGGGCATTCTGCCGGCATAGTTGAAGTACGGAGAAAGTCTCCGCGCCGGAGGAGTCTGCAAAGGAGACGGACCCGCGTATGGAAGTTGGCCGGGAGGAGAACCCATCGCCAACAACGAGTGCATCCACTGCTCGTTTGCTTCATCCATGTTGGGAATTTGTGAACTCGACTCTTTCCCCTTACCCTTACCCTTACCCGAGCGGGAATTTTTCTTCCAAAAGCTCATAATTTGATGAAGATTGAAGATTGGGAGAAGAGATTGAAAATGGAGAGAATGAAGATTATGGGTGATGAATGGAGGAAGTGGAGGAAATATTTATAGGGGTGGGATTTAAAAATAGCCGTTGGCCGAAAAAAAAAAAAAAATTTAAAAATCGCCGGATTATCGCCGAGCGTCGCCCACAATGGCCGGCGATCGCTCGGCGATAATCCGGCGATAAAACGCCGGTTGGCGTAAAAACGGTAACTTTATCGCCGAATTATCGCCGTTTTCACCACAACGGCCGGCGATAATCCGGCGATGATCGGCGATTTATCGCCGGATTTTCGCCACCCCCATTGGGAGTGCTCTAATGTTTTTAGGAAAAGTGACTAATTGAAGGCGGCAACAATTATTTAAATTTCAATTTGAACTTAATGTAGTGTGCTCAATTAGTTAGATTAATACTTTTATTCATGGTAAATTTATTTTTTGGAGAATTTATATGCTATTGATGCTTATTTTGACAATTTATAAATTGTTATTTTATAGAGGGAACATTTTTTTTGGTCCACGAAATTTATCAAAGTATCATTTTAGGTCCGTGAACTTTGAAAATATCATTTTAGGGTCCGTCAACTATGAGTTAATATCATTCGAAGTACTTTTTTACTACTTCCAGGTTTTTATGGACGAAAATACCCCCAATACCTCGAAGGGTATATATTTTTAATAAACTTATCACATATTCATATATTTTTTAAATATCTTTACTATATATTTTTTGATGAATTTTTTAAATATAATTTAACCTTCGATATTATCATTTAAAATTTTGTGACATGCAAGAAAAGTTCCTTTTTCAACTTTTTATAATTAAAGAATTTCAAAATATTTTTAAGATATGGATAGTCGTAAAAATTAATGTCACAGTCAATAGACGATACTTGAATAGACAATACTTGAATATTGATACACTGATATATTTTTAAATAATATATCAATATTCAAGTATCGTCTAATGACCGTGATCTTGATATTTTACGAGTATCCATACCTCAAAAATATTTTAAAATTCTTTAATTATAAAAAGTTGAAGAAACGTTTTTTTGCATGTCACAAAATTAAGTGGTAATATTGAAGGCCAAATTATATTTAGAAAATTCTTCAAAAAATATGAGTATGTGATAAGTTAATTAAAAATATGTACCCTTCAAGGTATTGAGTGTATTTTCGTTCATAAAAACTTAGAAATAGTAAAAAAGTACTTCGAATGATATTAACTCATAGTTGACGGACCTCAAATGATATTTTCAAAGTTCACAGACCTAAAATGATACTTTGACAAAGTTCATGGAAAAAAAAAATGTTTCTTCTATTTTATATTGCTAAATACTTTTGAAGTGTCCATAAATTTCTATACAACTTATAATCTAGTTTATATTCTATCTCTCTTATTTTTTCAATTATACATTAAAACGCGTGTCGAATTAAATATTCATACTCTTCGGGGGACGAAGAGAAGGGAGTATTAGCATCCAAAACACACTAACAAAGTTTGAAATCAAGCAATAAATTTTTTTTCGATATTATTGGGACAATGCACTCTGTTCTGATCTAGCCCATTGCCCATTTGGGCTTGGGCTAATTATTGTTTAAATCAATGGAGCTGAATTTTTCGAATTATCAATTGTTGGCCATAACCTTTATCGGCCATTAGTTTTGGGCTACAATGCATTCTTGCTAACACATTTAACACCAAAAAATTCAATAAAAAAGTAAAAACATTTTTAAAAGTTACTCCTTCCTCTCACTCCAGAAAATCCATTTTGAAAATTTTAATTTATAATGGATCAAACAAAAATATGCCTAAATTATTTAACAAGTACAAAACCTTTAACTTTTAGCTAAGTATAGGAGTGAAAGTCGGTGCATAGACAGAGACAAAGAGCAACTCTTATTAAAGCGGAGGCGGACATTAATGTGTCGAAACATACAGAAGGGAAGTGATTCCAAAAGTATGCATATATGAGACAGCATATTCGAGAAAATTGATGTTATTTACATCAACAAAGATGCATCTATTTTGGCATTCCTCTAAAAAAAACTCTAAGTTAATTATGTGTATCTTTGAGTGATTGGTTCGTGGGAATAGACGTCAAAAATACAAATATTCTTAAAAAAGTACACATTTCTCTCACTTTCATTTGAAAATTTTCAATTTATAATATCTCTAACCAGAAAAAATCCTAAATCATAGGAAATTTTTAATTTTTAGCCAAAAAACTACATTTAAGAGGCATAAATAAATAAAAACCAGTAAATAAAAAAGTAAAATTCAAACCGACCACGTGGAAATTAAAGGATAGATGCATGTTTGTCTCATTGTAATTTAGTTTAATGTTTTAATTAATCATTCTTACATATAAATGTGGCCAAAAAATTAACTACTTATAGATGAATATAATAGGAAGATCATATCCAAGGAAAAGAATATTTGCACTCACAACAAAGCTGGTTACAAAAGTGATCAAATTATTTTCCAGCTCAGGTTTTCCTCTTTTCTTACACTTTCTGCAATAGGAATACCATGAAAATTGAAAAGCCTATCGATAATGTTTATGTATGCCAAAAGCTTGGAATATTGCAAAAGAAAAAAAAGAAATAATAAATAAACAGCCACATTTTGCATTTAATTAATTTCTGTTTTAACATGATTGTAGTTTGTTACTAACTAATCTAAGGTTGTCTATTGATGTAACTCCAAGCAAACTTAATTAGTTAAATTGAATCTATAGATGTGCTTAATTATGGTTGGTGGTATATAGTAGTAGTATATTTCATTGCTTGCTACTAAAGATATTCTTGCTTAAGCAAAAAAATCTAAGTGGTTCTCTTCTCATTTTGACACCCCTACCATGCAACACCTATATCTAGTCTTTTACACTCATTCTTCATCACACAAAAACAAAATCATGAATAATTTATCTAGTTTTTTCCTTTTGGTCTCAATTTTATTGATCCAAGATTGTTGGGCATCAATTGTTTCAACAGGAGATTTCAACAAGGATTTCTTTGTGACATGGTCACCTAGTCATGTTAATACATCTATTGATGGACATAGCAGAAGTTTAGTTCTTGACAAGGATTCAGGTTAATTAATTGATTATCATATTTTAGTAGTTATGTTAATAAATTTATGTATTAATTGTTTTTTTTTTTTTTTTTGTCTAGGTTCTGGTTTTGCTTCAAATGACATGTTCTTGTTTGGACAGTTTGACATGAAAATTAAGTTGGTGCCAGGGAACTCAGCTGGCACAGTTGTGGCTTTTTATGTAAGTCCATATTTTATAATGTGTTTGTTACGGACTCTTGTAAGATGAAACGTGTCTCATATCGATCGTGTAAAGCAATTGATATGATGTTTCTAGACCAAATGGGTCATTTTTTGAGACAGGACTAGTCTTTTGGGATAAATTTCATCCTTGGTTTATAAAATTAAGGCTTTGAGTGAGACGTCCGACTATATAGTGTGGTGGTCTGGGGAAGGAGGCAGTCGACCTACATAGAGTTGCTAAGTTTTAACCGAACCACCTTGCTTAGTCGTAACCGGCCCACCGGTTCCAATTTTGGAATCATGAGTTGTGCTACCCAGATAAACCGGAATGGCATATCGGTTCTACCGGTCCAATTCCGGTTAACTTACGATTTCAGTCCAAAATTGGGAAAATTGACGGTTTTGAAAAACCAACCGAACCACCGATTTTTCAGTTCAAAACTGGAACCGTGAATAAGGTTTCCGGTTTGTTACGGTTCCATTCCAATAGAATCGGAACCAACGGCAACATTAGACCAACAAGAACGTTTGGTAGCCAACTCTGGGAAAGAGTCTGTCGTGACCAAATAGGATGTTGACCCTTAAGGAGTTGATTGTTACGGACTCTAGTGTAATGAAACTTGTGTCATGTTACTAGTTAAACTACGTATATATAGATAGATATGTATTAACTTCATGATCATGAGTTGTTGAGATTAATTTGTTGTGGTGTGAACGCAGTTGACATCTAATCAACCCAATAGGGATGAGCTGGATTTCGAGTTCTTGGGCAACGTAGAAGGACAACCTTATACACTACAAACTAATGTGTATGCAAATGGCTTTGATGAGAGAGAGCAGAGAATCAAGCTATGGTTTGATCCAACCAAAGATTTCCATACATATTCTATACTTTGGAACCTCTACCAAATTGTGTAAGAATTTCATTAGTTTCCTTCAATATGCCTTTTGGAATGCCTTTATCTTCAACCAAAATCAAAGAATCAAAATTTCACAAGAATCTTAAAAATCCAAATGGTCCTAGTATAATATGATTTGATAGTCGATAAAGATTTGTTTGGTCTATATTTAATAGCTAATCAATGTGATATGGAAAATATAACCAAATTAAAACATTAATCTCACTTGTCGCTTGGGACATTTGAATTTAATATTTTCCAAATTATTTTTCTGCGTCCGCCCCAGCAAAGGCAGATTTAGAAGGTGTTTGCCACCCCAAAAACACATATGATTGTTTTTATAAAACTACCTTGTGAAATTATAGTTTTACCTCAGGAAAATAAACCTGGTCATATATATATGTTCAGGTTCATGGTAGATTGGGTCCCGATCCGAACCTACAGAAACCATGCGGACAAAGGCGTGGCATACCCTAGGTGGCAGCCGATGAGCGTGCAAGCGAGTTTTTGGGACGGCGAGAGCTGGGCCACAAATGGCGGGAAAGACAAGATAGACTGGAGCAAGGCGCCGTTTGTGGCCCCATTTAAGGACCACAAGATCGATGCGTGTGTTTGGAAGGGGAATGAAGGAAGCTGCAGCGACCCGAAGCCCACAAATTGGTGGAACAATAAGAGGTTCAACTCATTGACATGGGCACAAAGGAGGCTGTTCAAATGGGTTGAGAAATATTATGTCACCTATGATTATTGCCAAGATTATCATAGGTTTAATAATACTCTTCCAAAGGAGTGTTTGCTTCCTAAGTATTAATCAATTATCAAATTATATGTTACATGTAATCATGCATGATTGGGTTGGATTATTATGTACTCCCTCCCTATATGGCACAATTTCCTTTTTAGTTTGTCCTACAAAAGATGTCATATTTCCTCTTTTGGAAAAAGTTCATTCTCACATCAATTAGTATAAAATTATATTTTCTGTCGCCACTTAATATACAAAATAACATCTCCTAAAATCCCGTGTCATTCTCACATTTTCTCTCGCCACTATGGGACGGAGGGAGTACTATTCAAATTACTAACGATATATCACACATAAAGTTATGTCAATTTATGCAGGCATGCACTTTGTTGATTTAAATTCGAAAGTAAAACTAAGATAGTTTAGTAATCAAGTTTAAACTTTGATTGAACGTGGTGTTATGTTTGGTATACTGAAAAGCATGTTTCGAGCAAGTTTCGCGCGAATAGAATCTTGCTTGTATACGTAAAACTCTACAATCCACTTTTAACCCGATTCAGTATTATTCGAACAATCTCGCACGAATAGAATCACTATTATTATTACATTGTGTTTGCTTGTGCATTTATAAGATGCTTTACAAACATTTAAATGCATAAGAAGTAAACAAAGTCTTTTGCTTAATAGACCGGTTGTGGGCGTCGTCCACTTTAAGGTAACATGATCAGATCTATACAATGCTTTGCAAAAGAAAAAGAAGAATTTCACAACCTAGATAGGCTTTGGCTACCTATCGTGAAAGGTTGCAATGTTAGTCCGCATATTTCTAAGCCTTACTGAAATAAGATGACATTGGTGTGGTATAGCACTGAACGGATCTAACAGCAAGACGTATCTTTATGTTATCTACTGAAAGACTAGGTATTGATAAAATACTATTTCTTAATCTACATATGTTAGCATTGAGCATACGGTATTGATCATGCACTACTTTGACTTATCAAATGGTGCGGGTTTTTCGCAACCCAATGATCCTGATATATTGGGTAGTGGTGATTAATATCTAGCGGTGCTAGGATTGCTATTATGTTGAAATGTGCGCGAGGTGAGTCTCGTTTGATAATGTCCTCAAGAGGAGCTCGAACAAGGTTTTATTATTCAGAAAACTGGCCAGTTGGAGTTTTATCGCTCTATGAATAATAAATAAATGTTTCTTGCTAAGTCCACTCTTGGAATTAATAAGATGTTAATTAATTAATTCCATAGTAGACATTAATTAATTAATAGACATTTATATCTTAAGCGCGAGAAATAAATAATAAACAAAGTGAAAACCCGGATTACTTGTAATTTCGGATTTGGATGGGGAGAGTTCAATATTACTTTTGTAGTGGTTGCTCGTAATATTCCAATATAAGCTTGTATTAAATTGTGGGTTCAATTTAATTAGTAAAAAGCTAATTGGGGGAGCTCATATCCAAAACCTTCCATAGATCTCTGTGTGGGCCCAAAAGGAACTTAATATAAATAGGAGAATAAAGGAGACAGAAAAGACACATTATTATTTTTCTTAAAAATTTTCGTCCACTCCATCACACAGAAAGAGAAGATTTTTTCTTGTTATTTTCTCCTCCGTGAAAATTTCAGCTCCTCCTCCGTGAGGAATTTTTCTGTCTTCTTTATTCGAGTCCTAGTATTTTGATAAGATCAGCTCACCCTGATATCGAGATACAGTTCGGGAACCAGAGAGAAGATCCGTGGTCTAGTATTGAAGATAATCACGTGGAGAAGGCGCGAGCAATCGTCGATTCTTTGGATAATCAAATCGGTAACCCTAAACCGTAGAAATCATGTTTAGAATTTATATTTCTTTCAACATGAATTATTTGCGTTCTAGCATGCAATTATCTGTTTAACATGTGAATTGATTAATCGCATAATCGGTCAAATAGATCCTTATCTGATTTATTTGTTTTGTACAAGTCTTCCGCTGTGCAAAGGGCTCCAAACCCCAACACATAGGATAGTTGTTATCGATTCCGTAGGATTCTACCTTCTCAATTCTTGATCTATATCATTTATCTTTTAGAGTGAACTACAAAAATGGTCCCTGGACTATGGGTTTATCTCGCTCATAGTCCTTGGACTTTAAAAATATCTCCAGACATCCTTGGCTAAGGGTTTATCTTGAAAATGCCCTTTAGGGAGGTTTTGGGGGGTTGGGCAATTTGGTCTTTTTACACTTTTAACATTTTAATTCTGATATTATTACAATTATGTACTAAATCTGATATTATTTCAAAATGATCATTCTTCTTCCCTTTTGTCATCCTTCACTTTGTTTCTTTAAATTTTGATTTTTAAATATCAATAAGTCTTTTTTTTAATTAAAATTATTAATTCATGAACATATAAATATTGATTAAAACTATCAATTTTTGTTATTTAATATAATATTCAACTGAATTGAAGAAGTATAGAAAAATAATATTAGTCGTGATGGAAAAATAAGAGCTAAACTATTTAGCTTTTGTTCAGTTGTTATAATTGCATGTGATTGAATATTATGAAGTTGACTAAAAATTTGATCCTACTAAAAATTTTATATAGGAGTATATTTGTTGAAATTTTCTAATAAATTTTGATTGTTTTTAAATTAATAAACGAAAATTATTAGTTTTACATTAGATGTATATTTATTTCAGAATAAATCGTGTTATATGATATAGTTACTTTGACGACAAGGGATGTTATCTATATGGGAGAATTTTGTTATCTTTTACTTCTTCTCAATTCCACAAAGCATTATTATATATAGTTTCCAATTCTCAAGAATTAATTAAGTGCCCCACTAGTTCCCTATTTCGGAGAAAAAATATGCTCAAAATCTTGTATCAACACATATATACATAGAGAGAGATAGAAGATCATATATAGTCATAGATACGAATAGTTATGATCAAAGAGTCACATCCTTAGCACACACATATATATATAGAGATAGATCCTCTTAATTATTCAAACAAACAACAACTTTCACAAAATAACATGATTGAAATAAAGGGCCACTTATTTAATTAGTACTACTATTGTAATTTAACATTGACCCTATTGATTAATTAAGATGTGTACGTTCAATACGGACGTTGTCTGACGTAGTTGCCCGGTGGGGCGTAGTTGCACGAAACGAGCCACCACCCATTGTTGCACCGAGCCCTAGCGCAGCCTAGTCTGTTGGAGTTGCGCCACACCACCTGAGTGTAGTGGCGGCACTCCCCACCAACACATGAGTTCGAACCGTAGTTATAGTTAGCCTTCTCACTCACCCACATGTCCACAGCTGCACGGCCGGTGAAATCACCCGAGCCCTGGGCAAGGTTCTCACCGTATTGCCTGTTGCCAGAGTGGACCATGTTGCAGTCTCTCAGCTTAGAGTTCACGTAGTCTCGTGCGAAATTTGCCACGCTTTGGTCCCACGTCATGGGCCCCGCACCGACTTGAGCCCGGGCACTATTGTGAGCACTGAGGAAGTCTTGTTGTGAGTTTTGGCCTTGACATAAACCTTGTAGGGTTGTTAGGGCAAGGAAGAAGAGAATGGGTAGGCAAGGTTTGTTTTGGAATGTTTTCATTTTGGTTAATTATGGGGAGTGTATTTATTAAGAAATAATAGTAATAGTGTGTGAGATTTTTGGTAAATCTTGGAATTGTGATCAATCAACTAGGATGATTAGTGCAATGGAATAAGTCGATGTGACTGGAAATAGGAATTTTGGTTATGTTGTTAGTACTACTACTATTTATTTTCCTACTATTTGTATTGTCACAGTTTTTCAGTCACCATTTGAATATTTTATTGGAGCGGAATCATGTTTTAGCCATTTTTTAACGGGAGATTTTTTTTATTTAAATTACATAATTTTTGGTTGACTTCTAGTCAATTCTATATTTTTTTTAAGTAACTAACTAAATCATAATTTTTGTACATTTCTCAATTGTCCTATACTATTAAATTTTTTAGAAATTTTTTAATTAAATCAGGATTTTTAGTAAACTTCTTAATAAATTTAGTACTAGTATTATTTTATATCATGGTGGTTGAATTTAAGATGATTATTATGTAAGTGGTGAAAATATAATGGAAAAAGGTATAAAAATGACAACAAATTTCATCAAAATTTTAATTGTATGAGCAACTAAAAAATATATACAAAAGTTATTTTTTACTTTTGAAATATAGGATTGCTCAAAAGTCAAGTAAAAATTACTCTACATGTCCACCATTTAAACAGTTATTTTGTCATTTTTGAATGTTCATGATTTAAAGAATCATTTTTTTCACTTTTTGTATGTGGATGTTTCACTTAACTTTTTGCAATCTATTAGAGTATTAAAAATGAGTTCCACATTCTATTTACTTTTCTTTACAAAGTCAAATAGTAGTAATTTCTTAAAACTTATGGCAAGTTAAAATAGTGTTTTAAATGATGGACGGAAATAGTATGATTTAAATGAAATTTTTTTCCTTATCAATAAAAATAAATAGGTGTAATTGAGTTGGCCGGGTAATTTAAATTTGTGACTTCTTGCTACTAGGCCAGCTCAAAAAAATGCAGACTTTAAAACCACTCTTCACAAGTCCGAATAATGTAATATAGAAAATTAAATTAGTTTGGTTTTTCACTCTCCTCTAATGTATGAAACAATTTTTCAAACAAAACATACGAAATTCTCTTGTCAAAATTAAAGCTAAATAAGGTATAGACGTATAGTCGACTTAGACTTCATGACTTTATAATGCTCATTAGAGAGAAACAAAAAATACTAATAAACCCGTCTAAAAAATAGTACTCCCTCCGTCTTACTTAAGATGACACGTTTTCCTTTTTAGTTTGTCCCAACTAAGACGACACATTTCCTTTTTTAGAAACTTTCTCTCTCCAATTAATACACTCAACCACTTTTTTTCTCACCCCTATTAAAATATTCATCTTTCTTTCTCTCTCTATTTTGATACTTTCACCCACTTTTTCTCTCTCCAATTAAACACATTAACCTATAACTCCTAAAATCCTGTGCTGGCTAAGGAATGTGTCATCTTAGCCGGGATTCAGTATTGTTTTTACTTTTTAATTTGTCTACCAAAGTTAGTCTTTATTTAATTAAGAAACCTTTTTTTTCAATAAAGTGAGTCTCATTTTTTAGCAATAATATTTAAACTAATTATTTATTACTATTATTTTATTAATTTTATGTTAAAAGTTAAAAAAAAAAAGTCAGAAGGCACGTGGCCGTCTTGGGCCGCCGCCGTCTAGGATGGGTGAGAAAAATAGGGTTTTTGTCTAAGTTCTTTGTTTTACGATAATTTTTTTTTAAGAAAATTATGGACATAAATTAATGGTATTTTATATCCACTTACAAAACCGAAAAGGTAACAGAATATATACTACAAAAAAAATCATAATAATTAATCTAACTATATTAATATGGTTTTCGGTTTATAGTTTGGTTTATATACATTTTTCAAAAACAAACCTAAACCATAAATCATACTCAAATCAGTATTTCTTAACCGTCAACGATAACAAATCGTACAAACACGATTTAATTAACCAGTACAATTAACGATTTAAATCAATTCAATCTATATTGAATTGCCGATAAAACAAAACCCGATTTAAATCAATTTATGAACATTAATTATAAATATACATTTCCACTAGAATAACACGAATTGTAGCGTAGATATTTTCGCCGCCATTAAGATAAGAATGGAAAATGTAAAGTTTTTTTTTTAAGTGGAATACTTTTCTCTGTAGAATTTAGTAAAATGGACCAATTTAACAGTAACTACTATACAAAATGTGGAAATTTTCGTAGATAGTAAACCCTAAGTTTATTATAGCATTTAGTGGAGTACTATTCAAAAGACAAAAAAAAAAAAAAAAAGTTTACTGTTCTATATATTATGTAGTCTCAAATTAAATATATCAAATAATACTACATCTTAATCCAAATAAAAATTGTATTGCTCCTGCAGTAAGTCTGTATGTAATTCTTCCCACATTACCATAATACCATTTTGTTAGAGAATATTGTCGAAAGATTTAATTAAACATTTTATTAATCTTTGATGATATGTGACTTCTTCATGCAAATTCTTTTTCAGTATGTGGACAGTGGGACAAGCTTTTATTTTTCTTCTAACTTAGGCACATAATAACTTCTTCGTGAAATTTCTTTTTCCATGAAAAAAAGGTTAATTAATTAATTGTATGAGCAAAATTCTAATTTTTGAAGAGATTAGCTTCCCAATTAGTAGAGATTTTTTTTTTAATTCTAGCTTCGTGAGAGACGCATGAGTCTCATGGAGTCCAGACACAGAGTTTTGGCCCTTGGATGAAGGTAGGAGGATGATAGTGCAATTAAGAAAAGAATGGCTAATGGAAAGTTCTTATGGAATTTCATTCTTGGTGATTGCCGATTGGTGCAAAATGATGGACAATTATATGGGAATTTATAGTGGAGAGCATAGAATTTGTTTCAAATGTTCAAATTTTGAATAATAGTGCAAGAATTGTGATACTATAATTATAAATGTTATTGAACGAAATTGTGATATTTTGTGACGGGTACGTAGTTATATACTTATGTGTAGTCGTGTAGAACAAACATAAAAATATACTACTATTACAAAATTGGTGAAATTTAAGAGTGTAGTTAATTATTATGTTTCTAAATAAAAATAAATTTTCATCGTTTGTTATAATATGTAAAAGATTATGTAAATGCATGGATGGATGCATTTGACTAAATTATGCTATACATTTAAAGATCTAATTAGTATTATTTCATTTCTTTAGAAATACTTAAATTAAATAATACTAGTACTTTCATCCCTATACTATATCCCTAACTATAAGTGGCATGTTTAAAAGTCTCGTTTCTAAATGCAATATCAATCGAATTGGAATATAGTTATGGACTTATAGCACCTTCGATATGGGGTGACACTGTGTTCAGATTTTCCCTTCTCTTCGATCAATAATTTTGGCATTAGTAGGCTTGAGCATTGATCTTTTAATAATAATAAAAAAAAAAGTGGCATGTATAATAAAATTAAACTCTTGTTACCATTTTGAGTACTCCATCAAAATTAGATCAATTTTAAAAATAGAAATGTTTTAGCACTACTAACACTATTAATAATATGGATCCACTAAACATTAATACAATATATGTTACTTTATCATGGTGTATTAAAACTTGTATCATTTACAAGTTTATCTATTTTTTTTAGTACTGTACTGCATAAAAAGTTAATCAATGTAATATTGCATCAATTTGAAGCATTTATGTTTTATTCAAGTCCAGTTGCTGTGTGCATGTTTAGTGTTTTGAGATCATGTGGTTAGTTAAAATAAGATTTAATTATTTATGGGTCCCTAATCCTTGGAGAGTAGCCCTTAAATGGTGGAAGACTCAACGTTTCCTGAGAATTCCATGTGTTTCTCAACCAATTCTTCCACAAATTTGTACTATGAATTCTTTATTGTCGATTGTTGATGAGTTATTTAAATAGTAAAATTTAAGGTACTCAATAATCAATAGAAAAATTCCCTTCATAGACCTATTAATGCATATAGACTTTTTTTTATATACAAAAATGCTTCTATTTACGTACGAATAATATCCACGCTTCTATTTGATACTCCCGCTGTTCCACGAGAGTATATACTCTTTCCCTTTTTAGTATGTGCCACTAGAGTATACACTTTCTAATTTTGAAAACTTTTTTTTCTCAATGAGATCCATTCTCTCCACTAATAATGCTACTTTAATTATCTCTTTCTATTTCTTTCTTACTTTATTAATTGTGCATTAAAACTCCCCAACTAAAATTTACATACTCATGTAGGACAGAGGGAGTAAAAGTTTGATTTTACTTTTTTATCGTTTAAACTTCATATTTCAAATTTAAAAAAAAAATTCAAACCCGTCGTTATTTAGAAAACTAGTATTTTTATAATTTTAAAATTTAATTATAGAATATTACTACTATTTTTAATACGCACAAATTAAGTCGTTAATTCTTCGTTATACGTAGCATCGTCAAAATAATTAGGCATAGAAGGACATAGATAATTAAGGTAGAAATAATTGAGAGGCGGCTAGGCAATGTTTGATCTTGAACATTTTTTTATTCTATATTTAATTAAGAGTATTAGTGTAGATAAATTTAAATCAAATTACGGTTATTACATATTGCATCGTTGATGAAAATAGTAAACAGTACCAATCATATAATTAATTATTCATCTCTATTTTTCATTGTTGATTTGATAAATTAAGTGCAATTTTATTTATTAAGAAAAATGTTCGAACCGCATACTGTGAACAAGGTCACAAAAAAACAGTAGCATAATTATAATCAAATATCAAAACACAAAACAATGCCAACCACCTAATTAGTCTAAATAAAACACAAGCATCAATAACCACCGACAAAATACACCACCAAAAACATACTACTCCCTTCGTCCCAGAACAAGAGTCCTATTTTTTTATAGCATGAGTTTTAAGAAATGTAAAATAAAATGAATTGAATAAATTAGTAGAATATGAGTCTCATTTATATGTATTAGTTTTATAACAAAATATGAGTGAAATAAAGTGGTAGAATATGAGACCTACTTACCATTTATGGTAAAAATAGAACTTTTATTGTGGGACGAAAAGAGTACTATGGAGCAACCAGCACAATAGAAATATATATAAGCAAACTGTGTCAATGTTTTGTATTAGTAAAACTTTTGCAACTAATCTTGCCCTATATTATTCGAACGGTATTTTACGGTCAAATTATATTTAGAAATTGTATATTGGACTTTCTACTCTCCCTTTTACTTCTTCTCAATTCCACATAATTAATTACTGACTATTATAAGTGACAAATCAACTTTTCCAATAATTAAGTGACCACATGGAATAATTTCATATTTGGAGTCAAAATATGCTCATAATCTTGTATATGATCTTACTCATATTTAATTATTTTATTATATGATCATAAAGTCACACGTTAATTAGTCATGCATGTCCCCTAGCTGGCTCACATATCACCAAAATTTTACTAGCACAACATCATTTTTATTCATACAAACATTAATAGCTTTCACAACATAACATGATTGATGTAAAGGGCCACTTATTTAATTAGTACTATTGTAATTTAACATTGACCCTATTGATTATTTAAGATGTGTCCGTTCAATACGGACGTTGTCCGACGTAGTTGCCCGGTGGGGCGTAGTTGCACGAAATGTACCACCAGCCGTTGTTGCACTGAGCCCTATAGCAGCCTAGTCGATTGGAGTTGCGCCACACGATCTGAGTGTAGTGGCCACACACCTGGCCTCCAGCACATGAGTTCGAACCGTAGTTGTAGTTAGCCTTCTCACTCACCCACAAGTTCACAGCTGCACGGCCGGTGAAATCACCTGAGCCCTTAGCAAGGTTCTCACCGTATTGCCTATTGCCAGAGTGGACCAAGTTGCAGTCTCTGAGCCTAGAGTTCACGTAGTCTCGTGCAAAATTCGCCACGTTTTGGTCCCACGCCATGGGCCCCACACCGACTTGAGCTCGAGCACTATTGTGAGCATTGAGGTAGTCTTGTGGTGAGTTTTGCCCTAGGCACAAACCTTGTAGGGTTGTTAGGCCAAGGAATAAGAAGAATATTTTCATTTTGATTAATTGGTGTACAAAAAATGTGTTAGATGGAGAGTATTTATAGAGAAATAATGTATGAGATTTTTGGTAAATCTTGGAAAATGTCATCGATTTGTGTATACGTGTAGCCATTCAAATATGAAGATTATTGTATAGTGGAATATTTCTATGTGCCTAATTAATGAACAAATATCAGAGCTAGTACATGAAATTATGCAACCTACGTTACTACGTTGTCATTAATTAGGTTTGAATGGCTATATTCCGGTCTTCTCTTTTGCTATTTTGGATGAGTTAACTTTGATCATTCAAATATCTTACTATAAATTATTTAAGCTTATAATTTTAAAAATAAGATTGATACATCTCCGTGGGTCTAAAATTGTTGTGTAATGTTTTCATGTATGGTGTTTGTTAGTTCGGTTCTTATCATTCATTAGCTTCTCTATTGTTTTTAATGTATTTTTTATTACTACTACTTTGTATATTTATTGCCACCACTTTTGGTGGACCCTACTTGCCAATTCTCGACATTTAGCATTTTTCATTTGTACTATATAACATCTCACCATTTCAAAATGTTATTGGAGCGAAAATTGTGAAATTGATCATAATTTCATCAAAATTTATGATTTTTTTTAAAAAAATGTCCTTAAATATATAGACATTTCTCTTTTACTAAAACTTCAAAGTAGAGATTAATATAACAATAGAGGTCATTAAGCCGGGTGATTCAAATTTGTGACTTCTTGCTACTAGCGAAAAATGTAGAGTTGAAAATTACTCTTCACGTACGAGTCCTAATAATGTGAAATAATTAAGTTTTAGATAAACTTAGTTTGATTTTTCATCTCCTAATCGTCCTCTAATCCATGACACCATTTTTCAAAATAAACATGCAAATTTTCTTGTCAATAGCTAAATAAGTGTGATATATAGTTGGAAGAGCAGAAGGTTTAGTCGACTTAGAGGTCTTGATACATAAGTATTTAATCAACTTATTAACTTTATGATGAAATATTTGCAAGAACATCTACAACAATACACTCTATGTGTGTATTACAAATTTACATATACTAGTAGACTTTCCGGTATCTAGAGAAATTAAAATACATAGTAATCATACTACTAGCTATTAGTTATTCTTCAACAATCAACCCTACATATCACGTTACAATAATTATTGTACACCACATGTGCTTACATATAATTTACATCATGCTACATTTTAAATAGGGGATGGGTGGCCAATTTCTAACACGCCCCTTTTGTGTGCGCCGGAATGAACATCAAACTAGCAATCGTGAGGTAGACAAGACAATAGATAAGAGATATAGAGATCCATCATCGACCTGAATCTGCTCTTATACCATATTAGACCAGACATGATCATTATCAGGTCATTATGGGACAAGATTTAAGAGAATTTTAATGCTTTGTATATTTATTTCAGAAGTTCCATATTGATTGCTCTTGGACTTTGGATTCTGTGCGATTCTTATTTTGATTAATTGATTCGTTAAATAGAGTTTTAAAGATGTCGGAACAAAATTGAAAGTTACAAATAAAATAATTTTATTTGTACAAAAAGAATTCTCATATAGAAGTTATATCACTGCTTTATTTTTGGAAACTATACTAATGCCGTTTTACACACATTGTGGTTGGAAGTTCTTGTGGAATTCATTTTATCCACAAAAAGTTAGTCGATTTTCGATTATAATAGCTGGAAAAATGGACTTGTCACTATAACTTTTTTACAATAACTTTGTTACAACTGTAATTTAAGGTAGTACACTAATTACACATTGTTCAACATATGTTTCTCAATCACAGGAGACTAGTTTTCATGTGTTTCTCAATCTTCCACAGCCTATAAGCATAAAAAAAAAGCACCAAAGCTAATGAATATACCGTAACAAGAGCATAAATAATAGCCAAACATTTATGGAAGCAATGAACTTTGTCCAAATAATAACCACAAATTGTAATAAAAAAACTTAATATAAATTAATATTGAATCTACCGTTGATAAATTGTCCGTTAAAAAAATTGTAGGTATATTTTTGAGTAACATTAACCTCAATTTGGAGTCTGGAAAAATCATAGTAAATTTTTAATGAAACGTATAATAATCAATAGATATAGTCTCTCTAAACCGCGGCAACCGGAGCCTATTTTTTGACTAGTGTCGGCTAGAAACTACACAAGTGACACTCCGATCTGAAGGATTTCTCGAAGAAGACGACGTCAAGCAACTTCGTTTCTTAATATTTTTAACTTAATTTGTGAAATTGAAGTTTTAATTAAAGTAAAAAAAATTTTATTCCTTTCTTCCTCTGCGTTTGGTTCTATTGATATCAACCACTCCAAAATTGTGTCATGGTATTTGTCACCGTTGTTACATGTGACATATCCAATATAACCATAATTCCAATTTAAATTAATGCTAATTCTGCATAGTTTGACGACAAGGGATGTTATCTAGCTATATGGGAGAATTTTGTTATCTTTAATTTCTTCTTCTCAATTCCCCAGCATTATTATAATTGCCAATTCTCAAGAATTAAGTTCCTATATATTTTGAAGGAAAAATATCATAAAAACGAATAATTATGATCATAAAGTCACATCCTTAGATCACATTTCAAAATAATTGAACTAGCAAGAGATGAAGATCATCTTATTCATACAAACATTAATAAGTTTCACAACATAACATGATTGAAATATAGGGTCACTTATTTAATTAGTACTATTGTAATTTAACATTGACCCTATTGATTTTATTAAGATGTGTCCGTTCAATACGGACGTTGTCCGGGGTAGTTTCCCGGTGGAGCGTAGTTGCACGAAATGAACCACCAGCCGTCGCTGCACTGAGCCCTAGCGCAGCCTAGTCGTTTGGAGTTGCGCCACACCACTTGAGTGTAGTGGCCACACACCTCGCCTTCAGCACATGAGTTCGAATCGTAGTTATAGTTAGCCTTCTCACCCACCCATGAGTCCACGGCTGCACGGCCAGTGAAATCGCCCGAGCCCTTGGCAAGGTTCTCACCGTATTGCTTATTGCCAGAGTGGACCATGTCGCAGTCTCCCAGCTTAGAGTTCACGTAGTCTCGTGCGAAATTCGCCACGCTTTCGTCCCACGTCATGGGGCCCACACCGACTTGAGCCCGGGCGCTATTGTGAGCATCGAGGAAGTCTTGTTGTGAGTTTTGGCCTAGGCACAAACCTTGTAAGGTTGTTAGGGCAAGGAAGAAGAGGAATATTTTCATTTTGATTGATGTTCAAAATGTGTAATTGGTGTACAAAATATGGGTATTTATAGAGAAATAGTGGTAATAGTGTGTGAGAATTTTGGTATATCTTGAAATTGTGACTAACTAATCAACTATGAAAATTAATGTAATGGAATAAGCCCATGTGGCTACACATATCATTTACATGAAAGTATGCAACCTACGTTACTACGTTGTCATTAGGACTATGGTTTAGTGTATGATAGTAGTATTATGTTTGGATAGGCAACACTCATTTTGGGGCTATGGTTTAGTTTTTGTAATAATTTCTCAGGTTCTTTTTCTTGTTACTCGTCTTCATCAGCTCTCGGTTTGAGGATTTTGTATATTTGCTATATGCAGATCGTTTGGCCTGGTTGTGTAGTGTACTGTAGTTATTTGGTCTTCATTAATTCGTTGAGACTCAGATGGGAAATTCCGTTGGTAATTTTACAAAATAAATAGAGGTAATTGAGCCGAGTGATTCAAATTTGTGACTTCTTGCTAGCTCGAAATTATTGTAGTGTTGGAACCCACTATTCACATACCCTAATAATTTGAAATGGAGTAATTAAGTTTGAGATAAATTTAGTTTGATTCTCATCTCTTATCCTCTAATTAATGAAACAATTTTTCAAAAAAAAAAAACAAGCGAATTTTCTCGTCAATAGCTAAATAAATGTGATAATCGAGGGTTTAGTCGACTTAGACTTCTTGACTTTAATATGCAATATCTATAAGATCATCTTCAGCAATTCACTCTAAACCATTAATCTTCAACATTTGACGCTACATTTAATATTATGAATCTGTTTTAATTCATGAGAATATTTAATAAAATTGAACTAATATTTTTTGTTAACCTAATTATTGTACATCAAATGTATGTGTTTGCATATATATATATATAATTTAATCATTATGCTAAGTTATAAATAAGCGTGTTCAGGGTTTGGTTTTGTTCGATATTAAAAACTAAAATCAAAGCAAACTGTAAAATACGGGTCGAAATGTTGCATCATTAGTAAAGAATGAAACTAAAAAAAAGATAATTGAAAGATTTTTCAAGTTGAATAGTACTATTTTTTTCTATGTGGAATTTATGATAGTGTTTTCATCGACATGACGTAATTGAGGAAATTAATGGACCATATAGTGACTACAATACAAAATGTGAAAAATTTCACCGTTAAATATTTATTATATAATGTATATCTTTATCAAAATAAATAAGTATATATTGCTCATGTAACACCTTCAAACCCACACATTAGTTAGTAGTTACCCATTTTGTTGGAGAATATTTATGTAATGTTTGTGGAAATGTTCTTGATCTCAAATGATTGCAGAATTTTGTAACCATTTTCTTAAATCTTTGACGATATATAACTTCTTCATGCAATTTCTTTTCAATATGTAGAGAAACATCTCATTTTCAGCTAACGTAATGCACATGACATCTTCATGAAATTTCTTTTTCATGAGAGAGAATTGTACGTAAAACAAGATGGGAAAGAGAGAGACTGAGAGAGAGGAGCGTGTGTGGAAAGAATAGCAGCCGTGATGTCGTATAATCGTGTTGTGTTAAGTGGAGAGAATAATAAAAGTAATTATATTTCTTGGTTTATTTTGTCTTAGGCAGGGAGGGTTGGACAAAAGGGGAGAGTATAATTTGTGTAGTTAGAAACAAAAAAAATATATATATAGAATTCAATTTTAGAAGTCATTTTTTTATAAAAGAATTGCTAACATATACTAGTTCGACCTATTACACTTGACATAACTCTTACACATATATGAATATTATTTTATGTATTTTTTGTGTATTTATTTGAACTTTTAGGTATTATTTGCAATATATCCATATGTTGGATTATTATTTTATTAGTATTGAATTATTTAAACTTATAAATAAATTCGGATTAAAATTAAATATCGGTTCCGGTTCAGAACTGGAACCAACCGGTTCCGGTCCCGGTTCAGGTTCTAGGATTTATGAAAAATTAAAACCGATTAACCGGTCAACCGATCCAGTTAGAACCGGAACCGTCCGAATATGTAGGCCTAATATCAGTGAAAGAAAAAGGAGGTCAAGAAGATTTTTTTACCAAAATGGTAAGAATGTACATTACTACAGTCAAAATAATCTAATAGAAACAGTTAGTGTACTGATTTTGTACTGCAACAATAACTATAAACTCCATATATGTGTAGGAAAAAAGCTACAAAAGGGGAGATATTAGTGAAAGAAAAGGGTAGTCAAGAAGATCTTTTACCAAAATAGTAAGAATGTAAATTACTGCAATCAAAATAATTCTAATAGAAACAGCTAGTCTACTGATTTTGCATAGCAACCAATAACTAAAAACTCCATATATGTACAGAAATAATGCAACAAAATGGGAGATATCAATGAAAGAAAAGGGAGGCCAAGAAGATATTTTAACCAAATGGTAAAAACGTATATTACAGCAATTAAAACAACTCTAATAGAAACACTTAAGGTGTCCACTATAGTTGGCCGGGCCAAGCCACAAAGTGTGGCCAGACCACAATTTGTGGTTTGGCTAGGCCACAAAATCGTGGCCGGACCACCAATGCTCATGTTTCCCACTATGGTGGACATGGCCAAGCCACCTAAAATTTTATTTTTTCCATTTTGTTTATATTTTAATTCTACTACAATAAAAGTTATTGGACTATAATAATTGAAAAAATACATACGAACTAAAATTAAAACAAAATCTTCGTTGTATTATACAAAGGGGTAAAATTATACAACGAAAATGTTCGACTTCTAATAAACTACTTTCCCAACGCATATCACGCTCTACGCCCTCCTCCCCTACGATTCCAAACCTCTTCTACCATATCAGCCTGCAGTGTCGTATGTGATGTTTCCCTCCGCATATCGGCGAACCGTTGGATCAAGTATGCATTACTACGCGGTACACCCATCTGCAGTGGGGCGGTTGCAACACCGTGACTCGTACTTGCACCCTCTTCCGGTGCCCAGTTCTGTGCAGAATATCCTTCGTCCTCTATTATCATATTGTGCAATATGATACATGCATACATGATGGAGGCGACATCATTTTCGTGTCATTGTCGAACCGGGCACCGAAGAATGGCCCATCGCGATTGGAGGACACCAAAAGCACGCTCAACGTCCTTCCTAGCACTCTCTTGTTTGGCCGCAAAATAGGATTGTTTCGGCCCAACCGGCTGCCGGATCGTCTTGACAAACACGGGCCAACGAGGGTATATCCCATCGGCTAAGTAGTATGCCCTGTTGTACTGCGTCCCGTTGGCCATGAATCTGACCGTCGGACCCTCACCCTGACACTCATCATTGAAGAGATGGGACGAATCCAGTACGTTGTTGTCGTTGTTCGACCCTGCGACACCAAAATAGGCATGCCAGATTCGCATTCGGTAGTCAGCAACAGCTTCCAGTATCATTGTTGGGTGTCTTCCTTTGAATTAAGATGTGAACTGCCCCTTCCAAGCAACCGGGCAGTTCCTCCACTCCCAGTGCATGCAATCGATGCTGCCCAACATCCCCAGAAAATTATGCACTCGCCTGTGCATATCTATCAATATCTGGCACTTATCGGCATTTGGCTTCCGTAGATACTCCGGACCGAAGATGGCCTGGATACAATTACAAAACTGCCTCAGCGCCGTCAGAGCAGTTGTTTCACCCAACTGTAGGTATTCGTCGAACATATCAGCGGGTCCGTCATAGGCAAGCTGCCTAATTGCAGCGGTACACTTCTGATATGTCGACAACCCGGGTCGGCCGCTAGCATCATTGCGCAATGTGAAGCACCTGTACCGCTGCGCCAATGTAGTCGCTATATGGATGAATAGCCGTTGCGACATTCTGAAGCGGCGACGGAAAATCTTTGCTGGGTAACGAGGGTTATCGCCAAAGTAGTCTTCTATCAACCGCTGGTGTGCCCCGACATGGTCACGCCAGATGGTCCGCCGATGATAGAACGGGCGAACGAACGCCGCCGCCGCCTCCTCCTCTTCTGCTTCCCGTTGCACCTCTTGAACGAGTTCATCGAACTCCGTATCCACCAATTGTTGGAACTCATCGTCGGAACTCATTTTTTAAAAGTAGAATTGGTGATAAAATGAAAAGAGTGGAGATTGGAATGGTGTAAAAAATTGGGGAAAAATGGGTATATTTATAGAAGTAATTAAAAAAAAAAAATCAGAAATAGGGGAGCCGCGGCTGAGCCGCGGCCCGTGGTCAATGCAATAGGAGGGCCGCGGCCCGCGCCCAAGCGCGCGGCACGCCACCCCCCGTCACTATCGGGAGCCGCGGCTCGCGGCTCGCCTATAGTGGATAGTTACCGGAAAGTCTAATAGTACTATGAGATTACTATATATGTATTTTAATTTCTCTAGTTACCGGAAAGTCTACTAGTATATGTAGTACGATGTAGTGAAATGTTGGAGATGTTTTTGCAAATATTTCATCTTAAAGTTAATTAGTTAATTAAATACTTGTGTCAAGACCTTCTGTTAATCCAACTATATATCACACTTATTTAGCTGTTGACAAGAAAATTTGCATGTTTATTTTGAAAAATGGTTTCATGGATTAGAGGACGATTAGGAGATGAAAAATCAAACTAAGTTTATCTCAAACTTAATTATTTCACACTATTAGGACTCGTACGTGAAGAGTATATAGTTTTCAACTCTACATTTTCTAGCTATATAGTAGCATCTAGCAAGAAGTCAAAAATTTGAATCACCCGGCTTAATGACTTCTATTTTTTTTTATTAATCACTAGTTTGAAGTTTTAGTAAAAGAGAAAAGCCTATATTTAAGACAAATTGAAAAATAAAATCATAAACTTTGATCAAATTATGATGAATTTCACAACTTTCACTCCTCCAAAAGTGGTGACAATCACTGATATCTCCTCTTTTGTTGCATTATTTCTGCACATATGTGGAGTTTTTAGCTATTGATTGTTGTACAAAATCAGTAGACTAAGAGTGTCCACTATAGGCGAGCCGCGGCCGGGCCACGGGAGAGCCGCGAACCGCGGCTCCCTATAGTGACGGGGGTGGGCAGCCGCGGCGGGGGGAGGGGGGACGTGGGCGCGAGCCGCGACCCTCCTATTGCATTGGCCACGGGCCGCGGCTCCCCTATTTTCGATTTTTATTTTTTTAAATTACTTCTATAAATATACCCATTTTTTCCCAATTTTTTACACCATTCCAATCTCCACTCTTTTCATTTTATCACAAATTCTACTTTTGAAAAATGAGTTCCGACGATGAGTTCCAACAATTGGTGGATAGGGAGTTCGATGAACTCGTTCAAGAGGTGCAACGGGAAGCAGAAGAGGAGGAGGAGGCGGCGGTGGCGGCGGCGGCGTTCGTTCGCCCGTTCTATCATCGGCGGACCATCTGGCGTGACCATGTCGGGGCACATCAGCGGTTGATAGAAGACTACTTTGGCGATAACCCTCGTTACCCAGCAGAGATTTTCCGTCGCCGCTTCAGAATGTCGCAACGGCTATTCATCCATATAGCGACTACATTGGCGCAGCGGTACAGGTGCTTCACATTGCGCAATGATGCTAATTGGGCAAAGCACCTGTACCGCTGCGCCTGTACAAGCACCTGTACCGCTGCGCCAATGTAGTCGCTATATGGATGAATAGCCGTTGCGACATTCTGAAGCGGCGACGGAAAATCTCTGCTGGGTAACGGGGGTTATCGCCAAAGTAGTCTTCTATCAACCGATGGTGTGTCCCGACATGGTCACGCCAGATCCAACTCATCGTCGGAACTCATTTTTCAAAAGTAGAATTTGTGATAAAATGAAAAGAGTGGAGATTGGAATGGTGTAAAAAATTGGGAAAAAATGGGTATATTTATAGAAGTAATTTAAAAAAATAAAAATCGAAAATAGGGGAGCCGCGGCCCGTGGCCAATGCAATAGGAGGGTCGCGGCTCGCGCCCACGTCCCCCCCCCCCCCCCCCCCCCCCCCCCCCCGCCGCGGCTGCCCACCCCCGTCACTATAGGGAGCCGCGGCTCGCGGCTCTCCCGTGGCCCGGCCGCGGCTCGCCTATAGTGGACACTCTTAGTCTACTGATTTTGTACAACAATCAATAGCTAAAAACTCCACATATGTGCAGAAATAATGCAACAAAAGAGGAGATATCAGTGATTGTCACCACTTTTGGAGGAGTGAAAGTTGTGAAATTCATCATAATTTGATCAAATTTTATGATTTTATTTTTCAATTTGTCTTAAATATAGGCTTTTCTCTTTTACTAAAACTTCAAACTAGTGATTAATAAAAAAAAATAGAAGTCATTAAGCCGGGTGATTCAAATTTTTGACTTCTTGCTAGATGCTACTATATAGCTAGAAAATGTAGAGTTGAAAACTATATACTCTTCACGTACGAGTCCTAATAGTGTGAAATAATTAAGTTTGAGATAAACTTAGTTTGATTTTTCATCTCCTAATCGTCCTCTAATCCATGAAACCATTTTTCAAAATAAACATGCAAATTTTCTTGTCAACAGCTAAATAAGTGTGATATATAGTTGGATTAACAGAAGGTCTTGACACAAGTATTTAATTAACTAATTAACTTTAAGATGAAATATTTGCAAAAACATCTCCAACATTTCACTACATCGTACTACATATACTAGTAGACTTTCCGGTAACTAGAGAAATTAAAATACATATATAGTAATCTCATAGTACTATTAGACTTTCCGGTAACTATCCACTATAGGCGAGCCGCGAGCCGCGGCTCCCGATAGTGACGGGGGGTGGCGTGCCGCGCGCTTGGGCGCGGGCCGCGGCCCTCCTATTGCATTGACCACGGGCCGCGGCTCAGCCGCGGCTCCCCTATTTCTGATTTTTTTTTTTTAATTACTTCTATAAATATACCCATTTTTCCCCAATTTTTTACACCATTCCAATCTCCACTCTTTTCATTTTATCACCAATTCTACTTTTAAAAAATGAGTTCCGACGATGAGTTCCAACAATTGGTGGATACGGAGTTCGATGAACTCGTTCAAGAGGTGCAACGGGAAGCAGAAGAGGAGGAGGCGGCGGCGGCGTTCGTTCGCCCGTTCTATCATCGGCGGACCATCTGGCGTGACCATGTCGGGGCACACCAGCGGTTGATAGAAGACTACTTTGGCGATAACCCTCGTTACCCAGCAGAGATTTTCCGTCGCCGCTTCAGAATGTCGCAACGGCTATTCATCCATATAGCGACTATATTGGCGCAGCGGTACAGGTGCTTCACATTGCGCAATGATGCTAGCGGCCGACCCGGGTTGTCGACATATCAGAAGTGTACCGCTGCAATTAGGCAGCTTGCCTATGACGGACCCGCTGATATGTTCGACGAATACCTACAGTTGGGTGAAACAACTGCTCTGACGGCGCTGAGGCAGTTTTGTAATTGTATCCAGGCCATCTTCGGTCCGGAGTATCTACGGAAGCCAAATGCCGATGAGTGCCAGAGATTGATAGATATGCACGGGCGAGTGCATAATTTTCTGGGGATGTTGGGCAGCATCGATTGCATGCACTGGGAGTGGAGGAACTGCCCGGTTGCTTGGAAGGGGCAGTTCACATCTTAATTCAAAGGAAGACACCCAACAATGATACTGGAAGCTGTTGCTGACTACCGAATGCGAATCTGGCATGCCTATTTTGGTGTCGCAGAGTCGAACAACGACAACAACGTACTGGATTCGTCCCATCTCTTCAATGATGAGTGTCAGGGTGAGGGTCCGACGGTCAGATTCATGGCCAACGGGACGCAGTACAACAGGGCATACTACTTAGCCGATGGGATATACCCTCGTTGGCCCGTGTTTGTCAAGACGATCCGGCAGCCGGTTGGGCCGAAACAATCCTATTTTGCGGCCAAACAAGAGAGTGCTAGGAAGGACGTTGAGCGTGCTTTTGGTGTCCTCCAATCGCGATGCGCCATTCTTCGGTGCCCGGTTCAACAATGGCACGAAAATGATGTCGCCTCCATCATGTATGCATGTATCATATTGCACAATATGATAATAGAGGACGAAGGATATTCTGCACAGAACTGGGCACCGGAAGAGGGTGCAAGTACGAGTCACGGTGTTGCAACCGCCCCACTGCAGATGGGTGTACCGCGTAGTAATGCATACTTGATCCAACGGTTCGCCGATATGCGGAGGGAAACATCACATACGACACTGCAGGCTGATATGGTAGAAGAGGTTTGGAATCGTAGGGGAGGAGGGCGTAGAGCGTGATATGCGTTGGGAAAGTAGTTTATTAGAAGTCGAACATTTTCGTTGTATAATTTTACCCCTTTGTATAATACAACGAAGATTTTGTTTTAATTTTAGTTCGTATGCATTTTTTCAATTATTATAGTCCAATAACTTTTATTGTAGTAGAATTAAAATATAAACAAAATGGAAAAAATAAAATTTTAGGTGGCTTGGTCATGTCCACCATAGTGGGAAACATGGGCATTGGTGGCCCGGCCACGATTTTGTGGCCTGGCCACACTTTGTGGCTTGGCCCGACCAACTATAGTGGACACCCTAATCTTCTACAATCAACCCTACGTATCACGTTACAATAAATGTTGATCTATTTCTACTATTGAACTAATTTTTTAGTGAACTAAATATTTTGCACCACATGTGCTTATATATAATTTACATCATGCTACGTTATAAATAGGGTGTGTGTGGCTCATTTCTAATACGCCCCCGTATATGTGCGTCGGAGTGAATATCGGACTTGCAATCAAGAGGTAGACAAGATAGAAGATAAGAGATAAAGATATTTATCATCGACCTGGATCTGCTCTAATAATACCATATTAGAAATGAGATATCCACCCTCTTAAAATACCTCATAAAAGAAGAGTTATTATCCACACTTACATTGATAAAAATTACATTATCGAGTCATTGTGGGACAAAATTTAAGAGAATTTTAACGCTTTGCATATTTATTTCAGAATTTCCATCTTAATTGCTCTTGAACTTTTGAATTCTATTCGACTCTTAATTTGATTGATTAGTTTGAATATCCTTTTTTTCAAAATCCACATCGGTATAATATTTTGTTTTCCAATGCCAGTATGCCACACTATATTGATAAATAGAGTTTTAAAGATGTCGGAATAAAATTGAAAGTTACAAATAAAATAATTTTATTTGATATAGAATAAATTCTCTTATAGAAGTTATATCACGGCTGACTTAAATAAAATAGCTATGATTTTCTATTAAAATGAATCTCTAAATTTGTTCTGGTTTATTTTTGGAAACTATACTATTGCCGTTTTACACACATTGTGGTGGGAAGTTCTTGTGAAATTCATTTTTATCCACAAAAGGTTAGTCAATTTTAAAGGGCCACTTTACACATAAAACACAATTTTTTTCATTCCACATTCTCTAGATCAATAATAGCTTGACAAATTGACTGCTTATATCTGGTTATTTTTAATACTTAAATTCATGGCTCGTCAATTTAAGGTAGTACACTAATCACACATTGTTCAACAGAGACTAGTTTTCATGTGTTTCTCAATCTTCCAAAAACCAGCTTAATTTCCACAAATTTATAATGCTATATTTATTGTCGATTGTAGAAATGTAATGCAGTCTTTTTTTTTTATCTTTGTTCGTTATAACGTGTTTCAGTATTGTTGGAAATTTATGATTTTTATTAGTTAAGACTAACATTAATTTCTATTCTTTGATAAAATTAAATGCTTCGAAAAATAAGAAAGCAAAAGTCCAGGCAACAAATCTAGAAGATAAAAACCTAATAAAGCCAAATATGTAGACATATGGCAGCAATAAACTTTGTCCCAATAATAATAACCACAAATTGTAAAAAAAAAAAATTAATATAAAGAGTGAATTACATATTTAGGACCTATACTTATCACGATGCATGTTTACAGTCCTTATACTTATCATTTGTGGTCCCTATACTTATATTTATGCACGTTTTAAGGTTCTTTTCTTTTTTTGACATTTTTTAGGACAAAAATACCTCCAAATAAATGAAGGGCAAATTTATATACTACTATTTTCTCTCCTTTTTCTTTCTTCTTCATTTTTTCTCTTTCTTCTTTCTGTAAATGACTTGTATAATTACAAGAAAAATTGAGATGAGACATATTTCAAGAAGGAAATTAGACAAATCAAATGTTCAGCTAAGAAATTTATTTTATATTATTTTGTTAAAATTGCGAAGAGAAATTTCTGATATGAACTCACATAAGTCGCGGGCATTGCCAACTTGCTAAATACACACAACCAAAATTACCATAATTTCATCCATTCCATTTATCGTTTAGTATTCCTCACTTTACGATTGATTAGATTCAGATATTCACTTGTTGGAATTCGTCGTTCAAATTTTTAATCTTTTATTTACGGGATCATTAATTATAATACTCCACATTTGAAGCATAATCACAAATACTCTAGTGTGATGAAGGAAAATGACGTGAAATGTAAAATTTATCATCATATGATTAAATTTCTCAAAAAATTTAACAGAACACAAGGAAATAAGATTAACAAACCCATAATTTTAGTTCTAATTCTATTATAGACAAAGGAAAAAGAAAGAAGGAGGATGAAAGAGAGAAAATAGTGTACAATTTTTTCCTTTGGGGGTATTTTTGTCCAAAAAAAAGATCAAAAAGTGAAAAGGACCTTAAAACATGCATAAGTACAAGTATAAGGACTGCAAATGATATTTTGCAAGTATAGGGACCGCAAACGTTCGTCGTGATAAGTATAGGTCCTGAATATGTAATTCACTCTAATATAAATATTAAATCTAATTTTTTTTAGTAACATTAATCTCAATTTGGAGTCTGCGAAATTCATATATTTTTAATGAAACGTATAATAATCAATGGATATAGTCTCCCTAAACCGCAACCAGCGCCTGTTTTTTACCTAGTATCGGCTGGAACCAGTGGCGGATCCAGGATCCGGAAACGGAGGGGGAAGAATATATAGTATTAGCTTGATTTAGTGCGGACGTGGCTATTTTTTTCGTTGTTCGGGGCGACGCCGGAGGCAAACGGAGGGGGCGGACATGATATTTTTACATCCCGATAAGAGGAAAATAGTCGCACGGAGGGGGCGACCGCCCCCTCCTGCCCCCCCCCCCCCCCCCCCCCGATCCGCCACTGGCTGGAACTATACGACTGCCACCCCGATCTGAAGAATTTCCGAAGAGGAAGATGTCAAGCAATGTCGTATCTTAATACTTTTAACATAACTTGTGAAATTTCAGTTTTAAAGTAAAAAAAAATTATGCCTTCCTCCTGCCTCATCCACTCCAAAATTGTGTCATGGATTTCTCACCGTTGTTACGTGTGACATTTCCAGTATACATATAAACATAATCGTAAGAATATTCCAATTTATATTTATGCTAATTCTGCATATATAGTTTAATTGACGACAAGGGATGTTAAGCTATATGGGAGAATTTTGTTATGTTTAATTTCTTCTTCTCAATTCCACATAGCATTATTATAATTGCTAATTCTCAAGAATTAAGTGCCCCACATAATAATTTCCTACTATTTTGAAGGAAAAATATGCTAAAAAAACACACGTACATATAGAGATAGATCATAGAAACGAACAATTATGATCATTAAGTCACATCCTTAGATCACATTTCACAACTAATTGAACTAGCACGAGATGAAGAACATCTTATTCATACAAACATTAATAAGTTTCACAAAATAACATGATTGAAATATAGGGCCACTTATTTAATTAGTACTATTGTAATTTAACATTGACCCTATTGATTTTATTAAGATGTGCCCGTTCAATACGGACGTTGTCCGGCGTAGTTGCCCGGTGGGGCATAGTTGCACGAAATGAACCACCACCCATTGTTGCACCGTGCCCTAGCGCAACCTAGTCGGTTGGAGTTGCGCCACACCACCTGAGTGTAGTGGAGGCACTCCCCACCAACACATGAGTTCGAACCGTAGTTGTAGTTAGCCTTCTCACCCACCCACAAGTTCACAGCCGCACGGCCGGTGAAATCACCCGAGCCCTTGGCAAGGTTCTCACCGTATTGCCCATTGCCAGAGTGGACCATGTTGCAGTCTCCCAGCTTAGAGTTCACGTAGTTTCGTGCGAAACTCGCCACACTTTCGTCCCATGTCATGGGCCCCACACCGACTTGAGCCCGTGCACTATTGTGAGCATCGAGGAAGTCTTGTGGTGAGTTTTGGCCTAGGCACAAACCTTGTAGGGTTGTTAGGGCAAGGAAAAAGAGGAATATTTTCATTTTTATTGATTGATGTACAAAATGTGTAATTGGTGTACAAGATATGTGTTGGAGGGAGTCTATTTATAGAGAAAAAATAGTGTGTGAGATTTTTGGTAATTCTTGAAATTGTGACTAATCAACTATGAAGAGTGTTGTAATGAAATAAGTCGATATGTGCCTACCAACATCATGCACATGAAAGTATGCAACCTATGTAACCACGTTGTTATTAGGTTTGATTATTGACTATATTCCGGTCTTCTCTTTTTGTAAATTCATTACATTTAAATTTGAAGTTGGAAACTAGTACTATTCACATGTCCTAAGTATAATGAGAAATAGTTAGGTTTGATTCATATCTCGAACTTATACTCTAAATCATGCATGCATGAAACAATTTTTAAAAATAAAACAAGCTAATTTTCTTTGTCAATAGCTAAATAAGTGTGATAATCGAGGGTTTAGTCGACTTAAAATTCTTGACTTTAAAATGCAATATGTATAAGAGCATCTTCAACATGAACCCTACATTTCACGTTACATTAAATATTGTAAATCTTTTTTATAGAAGTATTTAATGATATTGAACTAGGGTTTTGATCTTATGTGAAACTAGATCTTAATAAAAGAACGTAGAACAAAATCATACGGAGGGGATGTTTTAGGTTATTGTTAGTGTATATGTAGGTCATTTTTAATAATGGATGACCTAAAATGAACTAAAAATAATATCAAACCCAGCTTTTCTAAAATGACCTAAAACTGATTAATAATGATCTTCCGTGTTTTTGATCAATTATTGACCATTAGATCACATAATCCTAGGGCCAAGGTTTGGGTTGCATTCCTGAATTTAGATGCATTCTTGTTTGGACATTCCAAAAAATTGACTAAATTTTTGTTTGTGGTTTACATATATTTTTCATTTTTCGGCATATTAACGATAAAAAAAAAAATTGAATATGTGATACTGAGGCCATTTAAAAGAAAAGTTGCATCATTAATAATGAATAAAACTAAAAAAAAAAAGACAAGAATGGAAAATTGAAAGATTTTTTTCTAAGTGGAATATTTTTTTTCCATGTGGAATTTATGATAGTGTAGTCATCGACATGACCACACAGTAACTATGATCCAAAATGAGGGAAATTTCATGGATAGATGTTTATTAAATACTAGTAAATAATAATAATAGCAATTTAATTATTATTCTATCTCTGCAGAAGTCCCAAATCCAATGTATATCCTATATAATGCATCTTTATCAAACTAAATACTAGTAGTAGTTTATTAGTTACCCATTTTGTTGGAGAATATGTATGTAACGTTTGTGGAAATGTTCTTATCTCGAATTATTGCAGAATTTTGTAACCATTTTTATTAAATCTTTGACAATATATAACTTCTTAATTCATGCAATTTCTTTTTCAATATGTTGAGAAACTTCTCATTTTCAGCTAACATTATTTATGCACATGACTTCTTCATGAAATTTCGTTTTTATGAGAGAGAATTGTACGTAACAGAAGATGGGAAAGAGAGAGAGAAGCGTGTGTGGATAGAATAGAAGTTAAGTATAATATTAATAGTGTTAAGCAGAGTGAATAATAAAAATAATTATATTTCTTCGTTCATTCATTGTTGGATATAAGGGGTGAGTATAATATGTTTATTTGGATAGAGCTAGTAATATTATTATTAAGAAATAGGTGTTAAATTATAAGATTAACCATTTTTTTATTGTTGTTTGAATAAAAGATTATAATTACTAAAATGAGGGGTCTAATAGAATAGAATCAACCATTTTAATATTGAGTATAGTCTAGTGAAGTTGAAAATTACGTTACATATATAATTCTTCCCAACGGCCTAACTTTATTGAATAAGGTAGTATATCTGAATTTTCTTATCAAAACTAAATTACTATGAGTAGGAAATTAGAATAAATGAATGTAGAAAAGTCAGACTTAGATTTTTCTGTGGAAATTTTGATTTTTTTCTGTGAAAATTTTTATGATAATTTTAATAAAATTACAACCACACGAAATACAAACGTGGCCAATAGAACTTTTTAGGATGGTATAGATCAAAGTCTAGCTCAATTATGCATTTATTAGTTTACAATAAAACTTCATGGCTATAATGATCGTATAATTACATGCTCCTAAATCCAAAAAAGCCAAATCTCAAACCTAAGTGAAAATAGTAAACACAAACAAAATCTTGAGAAGTTTGAATCAAATCTCATCAAAATCAACTAGAAAAAAAAATGTTAAATAAATAGGAATCGGATTGATCAATTCCTAACTTTGATGTTGTTCAAGTGTGCTATGAACAAGTCATTCCAAGTATCGGTGAGTCCCGGTAAGCACCAGTGCATGCAATCGTCGTGTCTTTTCCCACCAGCAGTGGATGGATGGGCATCAGCTCTGAACTCACTCATTCGGGTTATCTCCAATATTTGGAATTTTGAACCTTCAAGGGCCCTGTATAGATGCCCGTTTACAAGCCGTGTCTCTACATTTGTTCCGTTGTTCTCAATAGAGAAAAGTTGTTCGACCTGGAGATAATGAAACGTAAGTTCTTGCTTGGATTTGCTGAGGCAATGTGATATGTAAATCAAAGTCTTAGCGTCAGGCACATCCCGTTGCTCTATATTACAGGCATATATTAGAAACTCGATATGAAATGACCAAACAGCACCAGACGTACAAAAAACAAGAAGGAAAAGCTTACTTCTCGCGGTGCTAGAGGCTGTACTCGAGGACATGAACCACCTTGGTCCCAATTACCTCCTTCAAAATGCCTTGGTGATTGTGTTCGAAAGAAAAGAATAGCATTTTTGCGTGCATTCATTTCCACAAAAGATACCTATAGGAATACATCGCAGGCATGAATCTTGCAATAAGGATGAATGAAGCAAGATAACCTAAAGATGGGAAATAATAATGAATTACTGAAAAAAAAAACATAATTACTATTACTATTCATAAAAAAGAAAACTTTGAGTAGAGCTTGAATGAAAATGGATTCATTTCTTCAAATAACAGAATTAGTATATTTTAATTAGGTAACAGGATCAAAATTGAGCATCTGAGAAAGAGAAGCAGAGAGTTATACCATGTGTCGTAACACCATATCAAGCCCAGCATTAGGTGTAAGTGGAGGAGTCACAGGTACTCCCTTCTCAAAGAAGAGCATCGGTGTTTTCAAAGGATCAAACTTTGAAGGAGCCCACCACCTAAAGAATTAAGCAGAAAAAAAAATGAAAACCTATGAATTATAATCTCATATATGATGAAAAGAAAAGTATGATGCTGAATTTCATACAAGAAAACTACAAACATGCAAAGGATGATGTTATAGCATTCAAAAAGTACTTTATCCTGTCAAGGTTTAGAGCCATCACTTGTGTTCAAATATACTCCATTTATCAGTAACTCAGCAAAGATGTAATTAATGTGTGTTTGACATCTAGCAGTAAAAGTGTAAAAACAATCTATAATAAAGCAGCATTTAGTGAAATGGAGAATATGAATAACATGATTCTTTTTACTCCCACATATATCCGAGAAAGCCACACTGTCTGTTTGTCGCACAAAGACTGGGAAATGCAACTGCGTAAGGAATATGAGGACTCAATTGAGCTTTCAAATAGCAATACATATATTGATTTGATTCCAATAACTACTTCACTAGGCAGGCGAGGGCTTCAGCGCAAGTGAGAAAGAGTCTCATCACTAATACTGGATCAGTCTACTCAATAAAAGCACACAAAAACATGAATTACCAGTGCCCTGTATTGAAAATGAGTATGTCGTGGAAATGTGGAGCCGCAGCCCAACTCCCATCTGGCATATCAACATCAATTCTATAGCCATCCTTATAACCAAGTGACTCCAGTACACCACTGGTACCGCCTGACCACCTAGAAATAACATATACAAAGTACTACTTTGTCAAAAGGCACAGACATACAATATAGTGAAATAGCAATTGCAGTATCATGACTATTGTAAGCATACAGAAAAACACATTAAAACATATGTAAGGGGATGAAAGAGCAGGAGTTCTTCATAGATGATCACATGAATCATAAGCTCCTCGATGCAAGAAAAGGAAAACCTCTGAAAAAGTTTTCAATAGTTATTCTGAAGGGAAAGTGGCAACTCATAAATGAATGGCTATACGCAAGACTGCAAGAGACAATCTGCATTTAGAAATACAGGGTATAACTCTATATCTATCTCCACAGTGTGCTGAGGCTCCTATATGTTTCGGTTTGTGTATGCAAACTCATTAAACTTCACTCCGAATCATTCTCAACGAGTCCATAAGAAGTGATCCCATTTTTTTCATCGGGTCCGGGTAGAGACCAAAGATCTTGAGCGACCTAATGTTCAGTTTTCTTATTCAAGTTTATGACTACATTGCAAGCTTCAATGAAAAAATTATACTCCATTAACCAAGGAAAAAGTAAGGTGGTTGACTTTCATCTAATTTTATTCATTTTTCCTTCTAAATTAAAAGTAAGATATAAGTTAGAAGATTTTACAATTCTATAGGAAGAAACGATCTGAGTTATATGTTTCCAGTTCCCAAAGCAACCGTATCCGAGTGACATATAGGTGACCTCCTAACATAATATCAAGATTCAAACTTTAGGCACCTATAATCTTATCAACATAATTAGCTCCATACACAGCATCGACATCGTGTGACCGTGTCAGTGTGTGAGTGGTGCTCTCCTGGGGATATAAGGCAACACAATGTAGCTACATCATCAGGGGGGATCACGACTCAAGTTATTTTACTTGGCTTACCTACCATATCGAGCCAGAAGATTCGTCCGGTGATATGCAATAGTTAGGTTGTACTTAAGGAACGTAAAACCGCGATCAGCTCCAGCAGGCCGCCACTTTTTCACCTCGGCAGAAACTTTTCTCAATGCACAAAAAAGAGAAACAAACATGTTCCTATTCAAGGAGTCTCCAACAAATCCTGCACTGTCAAAAATCCATAAGAGCTACAAACAGCACTAATTTTTACACGGAACACAATTAGTAAGAAAGAAAAAGAAACATATAAGCTGATATGACTTTTTTCATTATGGAGCTGGAAAATTTTTAAGTGGAAAAACAATTAACTTAGCTACTACTGCTCAAATTAAAATTCAAATATCAAACCTTTTCTCTAATCAAAGATCTCCAATTTAGTGTAACCAAATGCATACCAACACAAGGATATTCCAAATCCCTAACTGAAAATGCATAACATTGCCAATTCACTTAATTCAGAGATGCACTCACCAATGCTTGTGTCTCTGAATTGCTCGAGGAATCTCCACGGATCAAACGGAGGCAGATCGCAGCCGCGAGGTTTCCACCGCCACCTGAGGATGTCGACGGCGTTCGATTTGTTACCTGCGATGCAATTCCATCCTTTGAATATCTCCTTGCACGTGTGATCGTAGCGCGGAGGAGATCTGATTGATTGATCATAGATCCAGCGCCCTCCCGAGTAGTTGCAGCTACCACTGCTCTTCGCAGGCACCGCTGGATGGAATAACGGCGGTGGTGGCGGCGCATCCCTCCGGAAGAGAGAGAAGCAGAAGTAGAGAGAGATGGCGCAGAGGAGAGAGATAAGAGCGCGGGGTGCGAGTGAGGAATTGGAAGGAACGAGCTTCTTCGAGCTGTGATGCGGTGCTCTAGCGGCCATGGCTTGTGAGCGCGAGCGCTACGCCGGCGCACATTAGCACGCGCTGTGATGTGTGTGACGTGGATTAACCGACACCATTTTTCCTAATTAATTTATTTTGCTGAAAACATAATTACTTATTAAATACCGATTAATAATTAATAATTGGAAGTTTATATCACCGGTTATGATTCATTAATTAATTTTTTAATCCTAAATCTAGAAGTTAATAATTTCCAATTATTAGTAATTAATTGATTATCATTGTGACTCAACTCCTTGGCACAGTGGATTCATTTAGTGACGTATTTTGGGGTTGATTTCAATGTGCATGTGTTTTTTTTGGGTAAAATATTATAGCTAGTGATAGAACCAGACATTTAACGAGATCTAATAAAGCATTTCTTTAAAAATTAAAACATTTTAACAGAACTCTAAAAAAATTACTAATTAAATAATAATAAATATATTTAAAATTTTGTAATTTAAACTTAAAATTATTAAAATAACCCCAAAAGAATTTAAAATAGTTAGTTGGTTTATAATGCACGAGCCTCGCCACAATTTTGGTTTGCAAATTGCAATCAAAACTTCTAAATTTTGCAGATAAATAGACTTAATTTGTAAATTTCTAGTAATTTCACTTTCCAGAGGTAAATATGATGTTTCTATAAGGCTATACTGTCTATAATAAACACATTGAAATGAGAAACAGCCAAAACATTAGCAAAACATTAATTAATTAATTTCTTAAGTGAACATGAGAAAGTACATTTGAGTTCCCAAGTCCACCTAAAGAACATTTGAGTACAATTTTGTATGATACTAAATAAACATGAACAAAATTTTGAATTCAACAGTATATCAATGTCTGGTGTGTGTATAGTACAACAGATTCAACACACAATAACTTAGCAGTGTAAGAACTAAGAAGCAGGCATGCTAGATTGGTTCCATCACTGCAAGGGTTTAAGGTGGAAAACTTGGCAGCCAGGCTTGTAAGATTGCTTCATCACCGCCTGTTCGAATTTCTTGTGTGCAGCTTCATTCTCTTCTAAGCTGGTTTGGATGAAAAACCTAATCCACCATGATGAGCTCCGGAACTTGGCCTGCATAACAAACACCCACTTGCTCATTCAACAACTCATTTATTTTTCGCTTTACTATGTTTTCATGACATCTTGTGAAGCCATCGTCACAGTAACTGGAAACCAAACTTCCAGTCTAAACATGTTTGCTTAGCGAAAGAATAAGTTGTGATCAGCCCCTGCCCTCCCACTAAGTTAAGTTGTGATCCACCACCATCATTCTATAAGCATCATATGGCGTATGTGCGTGTGTGAGGGTGGGTGGGTGGGTCAGGGGAGCGAGAGTAAAAGTCGAACTCAAAATTTCCAAGTGAAGAATTACATGTAAAAGAGACAATTTATACTTACAGGACGTCCGAATTTGGACAGCTCTGCCAATTTAGCTCTTTGATGGCCTGGATAACCTGCATTCACATGAAACTGGTAAAGCTCGACTGCGAAGTAACATGGGGCAGAGCAGGCACTCATGCCATGTTACTCTACTAAAAGCCTAAACTTGTGGAAAAATAAAACATTGGCACGGTAAATGGAAGAATGACCACGTAACAGCTGGAAAATACAAGAATGGTTAGGACTCACTACCGTAGTGCCGTGTATCATTAGGTTAAAGACTCATCAAATGAATTCGGAACCAAGATTTCTGAGGAATTACCAGATAATATAACTAAGCCATCAGATGCCACCCGTGCTAAATCTGGGACAGTCTTATTAAGATATTTCGGTGACAGGTAATCCAATGCATCTGAGACAACCACGAGAGAAAATGACTTGGGCTTGTACGGGAGGGGAAACTTAATATCAGCTACACGTACAACGCCCTTGCTCACAAGACTCTTGCAGTTGGCATCAGCATCGTCTAATTCATATGGCTCTACACCCCAGGCTTCAGTGTCCTCTTCTTTTAATATTTGAGAGACGACTGAGCAGGTTTCCGGGCCTACATGTAGTACCTTCCGCATGCTGTCACCATATGATTTCTTAAGGATAGGTATCAATCTTTGAAGTTCTGCAGTACAGGAAACCCCACCTGCAGGAACAAATAAACACAAGAACAGTCAACATACCAGAGGTGATTTGTCTGAATATAAACCCAAGCAAAAGAACTGACAAACACCAAGTAGTGTGCCAAGAATAATCCGAGCAGATACAAAGTAATGGTACGTCTATGGAAGCAGGATTCACATCCTCATCAAGAACAATACTTAGTAGATTAATTAAATGCATAACAGCAAGCAGAACTCTCATGGGTTAGAAAAGAGCCCTTCAGATAAAAGAGTCCTATATTTGCATGTATTTTACCAAGGTTAACTGTTTAAATTCTCTAATATGTGTGATTACCAATACCGGGCATGGAAAATAAATAAGTGCAGCTAAAATTATTGCAATACAAATATGGATAGTATTATGTGAATTTAATTAAACTTAAGTACCCAATTACCCATTGATGTACTAACAACGAATGACTACTTTTTGTTAGAGAGAGAAGTCGATATAGTGTTTATATAAAGATGTCTTCATTTGGTTACGCGGATATGATATTAATCCTTAGGCGCACTGACAGCAAAATCACAAAAAAGTTGCCTTTATAACAAATAAAGGAAAAGGGGAGGAATAAAAAAATAATTTCCTATAATAAAAGAGGGGTGAGCTTCAGTTATCGGAAGTTACCCTCAAGTCGATTCAAAGCAGCAATATCACTACTCCTGCCACCTGTCAGGAAGCAATTTCAAAGTCAAATAACACCAAAAAAGAACTTTGTACCAATTATTTACCACCATTATTATCAAATGCAACGGTAACAATTATCGAATGTCAAAATTCTATCAATAGGATGTGTATTTGAAGTCCAAATAGATCAGTAACTAACCTGAACCATGATACATATACCCAACAATGAGCAGTGCTCCCTGAAAATATGTAGAAAATCAAGTCATAAATTTTCTCAGAGTGAAATCAAAAGTTACAGTTACAGACACGACAATCAATGCCAGACAGCTCTTATGAGAAGTAGAATGGGAAGATACGGACGTTGACATCCTTGTTAAGCAGTATGCAGAAGTTTAAAAAAAAACACAGTATGAGAGTAATACAAAAGGTAAAAAGGCACAATATTTACCACCACAACGAGTCCTATAGATAATAGAGGAGATGGACGAGACTTGTGATGCAATGCGCCCATGAAGGGAACACCACTGTCTGCAAAGCGGCGGGAAGCATTGGGTCTCCTTGACGCCATTTGCAGATATAATGACCTGTTAGGAATTGGATCAAAAGCACTAGAAAATAAGTCCAACTCTTTGACCAGAAATACTGAAGCACTTAACTAGCAGAATCCTACCAAATATGATCTCAACCACATATAGACACAAACTATCCACCAAAATCAGCACGCAAACAGATAGTAAATAAGAAAACCAACGACAAATTATCAGCTTCTTTTCAATTCAAGATCAATCATGAAGACATAAGTTGCAAGTTGCAAACTTGCAGTTCTACATCAATGATATCTATCAGAAAAGCTCAAAAAAAGGCAAATTGGGCATTTTCATCTACTGATGAACTAACACAAATTGCATCAACTGATATGATTGATTAAGCATCCGCTTTATAAGCACATCATTTTTTTCGCAAGAATCTCAAATCCAACACACCAAGTCAAGTAAATTCAAACCACTAAAAAGGATCAGCTAGTTCGAGCCCATCAAATGGCGGGTAAATCCGCATTGACACATGAAACACCTAATCTCTCAGTTAAACGCATTTCTCTACAGCTCAATTTCACACAATCAACCGCCAACAAGACAACAATCACCAATCAACAAAAACGAAGCCATAAACCAGCAGAAATGCACAATTTAACTCAAAAACATACGCTGAAATGATCAATTGAAACGGGAAAAGATACATAATTAAGCGAGGAAGCTACCTAGTGCGAAAAATGTAAAGATGGGAGCGCACGAACTGAATTTGGGATCTAGATCTGCTCCGATTCGAGTGGAAAAGCGCTCTTAGTAGAACAGCTGCATTTATCTTATTTTCATTATCATATTTCCTTTTTTGCACTTAATAAATGACAAGATGGAGACGTATATAATTATAAATTTTATACTATGATTTTGGAATAAATTAGGATGGAAATTACAACTATTTTAAGTTAGGGATTAACATTTTTTTATTTTAAAATTATGTATTTATTTTTGTGATAATGGAAACATCAATCAAATTTCAATAAATTGGACTTATTTTATTTAGACTATTGAACTGTCGGTTGAAGCCTAAAAGTCCGATTTTTCATTCACATAGCATGTTACTTTATTATTTGCCTATGAAATATTGTACACTTAATTTGCTATTTTATCATTTAAATAAAACAGATTATATTATGAGCTGTAAATGTATTACTTTAAATATGGACCATATTTGCTATATGGAGTATTATTATTTATTTGGATTGAATATATATCTATCTCCGTCTTTGTATTGTATTTTTGCTTTGTTCTTTTTTGCATGAAATATCGAAATTGATGAACAAGGCATAAAATGTCTAAATTATCTTTTATTATACTCCTACATTTGATCAAATTGTGTTTTTTTTTTTTTAACTTTGAATAGGATGAGGGAGGTACAAATGATTTTTAATAAAATTATCATGCGACTCATTGTGCTAAATGGGCCAAAGCTTGGCATAAATGGGCTCTTTTCTAATACATTAGCTATGTCTCATTACACTTTAATATTTGGGTCCTAATTTGGTCTGTTTTCTTTGTAGTTTGCTTATGTCAGTAAGTATGGATGCCAATTGAGTTTTTGTGTTGCAGACTAATCTGCCCAAATGTTTGGATTTCGAGCTATAATAGTCCAATTTCGGTTTGTTCCATATTTTTTAAAACTGAAATGATATATCACTACGATTCAAAATTTCACAATTATCTCATATGTGATTTACCAGATGCTTGATGCTACCCGGTAACAATTAGAGGTACAAGAGTTTAAGCTCTTACCATATTTTTGTACTAAATGTCCCTTTAAAATAGAAACAATGTCTATTTTGGTTCGTCCTTTAAAATTATAAACTTTCAATTTTTGGAAGAGGACCTCATAATCCATGTGCAACACTACTTTCAATATTTTTTATTTTCATCTCTCCTACTTAATCCATTTTTTCTTCTCTCTTAGAGCATCCACAATTGGACGGACGATGCGCATCGTCCGCCACTGTGGCATCGCGGACGATGCGACGCGTTTTTTATTTTTAATTTAACTTTCAAAACCTATATATATCTCTCACTGTTCACTTTATTTTTCACTCCTTTCACTCTCAAATTCACACTACATATTCTACACTTCAAACAAAATGAATTCCGGAGATTACCCAAGTCCGAATAGTCCGATGTTCTGTGGTGCACGATGGTCGGGTACAGAACCCGACGAATACCTGTCATTCGACACCAACGCCCAGTACGATCCTGAGTTCAGCACAGACTCGTACGGGCTGTCAGACATGAAACATTCTCCGAACCGCATACCCGCCGCCGCCGCACCTCGCGGCCGATCCACCACCGCCGCGTCGGGCTCCGCCACCAAGAAGAAGCAGCCCAAGGCACGAGCCTAGAGATTGCCGCAAACGGCGGTGTGTGAAGAGTTCGCCCCGGGAAGGACGAACTACGCTGCGGACGAGTCCTTCGTTTTGACGAGATGTTGGATTGATGTTTCAGAGGATCCGGTGTTCGCCAACAACCAGAAGGTTACTGAGTATTGGGAGCGAATCGCCGAAAAATACAACGAGGCCAAGCCGTCGACCGCCTACAAGCGCCATAGGGAGCAGCTCCGCAAGCACTGGGATCAAATAAAGAAGCAAGTCAATCTGTTCGCGGGGGAGTACGACAAGTGCGAGAGGGAGCAGGCCAGCGACGAGAGTCTGTCGGATGTGCGCGACAAAGCGGTGAGATCGTACACATCATTGTACGGCGATTTCAAGCACTACCAGTCATGGGCGATCTTGAAGGAGAAGCAAAAGTTCGTTGGTGGTATGATTCTCCAATTGACGGCAGCGAAGAAGAGGGCGTCGAAGCGCACCTTCGCTGATTATACAAGCAGCGAGAGCGGCGCGTCTCCAATAGACCTCAACAATCCGATGTTCGAGGATGAGAGTTCCGGCACTCTGATATCTCGGTGTCCCCCTGGCATCAAGGCTGCCAAAGCCAAGGGCAAAGCGACCACATTCGCCGCGGCGCCGCCATACCATGCCGCAAGCCCGGCCGCGAGCGCGACCCCGAGCGAGACTTCGGCTGCGTCACATGCCTACACGGATTTGGTGGCCTCCTCCGACTACGGGACGTTGTTGGACGCGCACAACGCCCTGATGCAGGCAACCAACCCGGCTCAAATCGAATGCATCCAGCGGATGATCGTTGGCCTCGGCCGCAGGTTGGGACTACTCTAGACGAGCCGGGGTTTAGTTTATATGTAGTGCACCTTTTTTTAAAATTTCTTAGTTTGTAAAAAAAAATTAATTTCTTATTTTGTAACTTTTATTAATTAAGTAAATGTAGGATTTGCTTTAATTGTGTTGTTTTTATTTATTTATTTTTCTTGGCATATTTGCATAAATTATATAAATACAAAATAGAAGTAAAATGCTTAGGGCGGAGCTTAGGGCGGGCTATAGTCCGCCCCATTGCAGGTGGAAGTGGCGGAGGATAAAATGCTGACGTGGCGGTGCATAGGACGTCGCTTAGTCCGTCCCACTGTTGATGCCCTTACTCTATCAACTATGCATTAAAATCAGTGTCGTTTCAAAAGTTCTTATTTTTCAAAAACGGATATAGTAATCGTTAATTTTATCAAAATTCTTCAAAACACCATTAGCCCTTACAAATCATAAGGGTCGCTCTGATACATTAAATTGAAATTGAATTGAAATAAATTTGTAGTTGTGCAATTTCGAACCATGACCCAAACAAACCCATCACAAAATCCTTATTTAAAAGTAGTCAAACAAAAATGTTTAATTCATTGCATACATTTAGATTTAGAAAAAAATCATGGCTAAAACTCTTGAGTTGTAGATAAGCATGTCTGAATTGCAATAAGCATTCATGAATTGACATATCTACACATTGTGGTTAACGTAGTCTTGTCGTCTCATAAAAGATGTCTCATTTTTCTTTTTAGTTTGTCTTACTAAAGATGTCACATTTCCATTTAAAAAAAAAAATTCTCTCTCAAAATAATATAAACATTATATTTTCTCTTTCCACCTAACACATAAAACAAAACTTCCTAAAATCTCGTGTCATCCCACAAGTATGACATCTTTTGTGGAACGAAGGGAGTTCTAAAGATCAAGTACAAACTTGAGCTTCCAAAGGCAGTTAAGACATTGAATCATATCCAACGATAGTCATTAAAAACACCTCCTTGATTCTTCACATCACATTCATCTGCAGGTTTCTATATGTATATCACTAACTTTATCACTTCAGCACATGGAACGAGTCGGGTCGGGTACCCAATATTGGGTCGGGTCAAGACCCGCCAATGAATTGGTCGGTTTGAGTTTCTTTCTATAAAAATGCTATATTCAGTAATATTGTAGTACATCTTTAGATTTAGACACAAATCATGCTAAAACTCTTGAACATATAGATAAGCATGTATGAATTGCAATAAATTATATTCATAAATTAAAGAAATGAACAATCGGTTTCTTACTATGAATATTGGGAGAACTCGAGAGCAATCGTAAGAATGTATGAATTGCAATAAACATTCATGAATTAAAGAAAATGAACTAACCATAAGAGGCGAACTGATATTGGGCATTGAATCTTATCGAAATTGTCCAAAATCACGATTAATTAGCCCTTGCCAATGTATTTGAGTTTCCAAATACTATTCCATAACTTGCACTGGTATTGGGCCTTAGAAAATCAAATCCATTTATTTTACAATTCCATGCATGAAAATGATTTTAGTTCTCAAATTAATGACTGATCTAAGGGATCAAATAAGTGTACCTATAAGAGCATCTCCAATGGTTGGCTAGCGACCGGCTAGTCGATTCGCGGCGCTGGCCGATCGGCTAGCCGAACCATTGGAGGCAGCCAGCGGGCGACCGGCGAAAATTTCGGCGTGGGCTAGCTGAACGCGCGTCGCTAGCCGATGCGCTGGCCGCCATTGTGGCGGCCCGATCGGCCAGCGACGATTTTTTATTTTTTTTATTTTTTTTAAAAACCTATATAAACGCGATTTTAGTTTCATTTTCATTTGCACCACTTGTTTTAACGAGTTTTCTCTCTCTCTCTAACTTTTTGTACAAGAGCATCATCGAGCGATGGATCACAACAACGAGTCCAGTCTAGCGACGAGTGGATCTCAGACTCCCACGGTACCCGTGGGATCTGGATGGGGCCAGATGGGCGGGCAGATGGGCCCAGGGTTTAACATCCCCTGGAATCAACTGATGGGGATGATGGCCGAAGCGCCAGGGGGTGGGAACCAGGGTGGGATGCCGTGGGGTATGCCGGGCGGCGGACAGGCCAGCGGCGAGCAGGGGTGGGGAGGTATGCCCCAGATGCAGCAGATGATGGGTATGCATCCCGGGATGCAGGGGTCACCGGGGGGGGGGGGGACACGGTCTATCGTCCCTCTCTAGATTTTTTGACGGCTTCGTCTCACACGTCGACCCCAGTGGAGACGCAGTTCACTGGCGATGACCTTTTGTCATTGCATGACATGGGGATCGATCTCGGCGATCCGGACACTCCCGTTCCAGCGGGGCGGGCCGCGGCGAAGAAGAAGAAGACGAGGGGGAAGGCCAAGGCGGTCGGCGAGTCGTCGCAGCCCGTTGTTGACGACACCCCCGGCCGGAGGAAGTGGACGGAGGATGAGTACGCCGGGGTGGCCAGGGGTGGTTGGAGGTGTGCGACGATCCGCTGGTTGCGAACAACCAGCGGGTCGTCAACATGTGGGCGAAGATTAGAGCTGCCTATAGGAGGCACTGCCCGCACGGGAAGGACTTCAGCGGGGAGGAGGTCCGGAAGGGATGGGAGCGCATCAAGGCCGCGGTCGGCCGTTTTTTGGCGTTGTACGCCAACGCCCTCCGTCAGCTCACTAGTGGGCAGAATGAGGAGGACGCCCGGAGGATAGCCGAGAGTCAGTTCCCCTTGGCGGGGAAGTACAAGGAGTTCCACTTTTGGGAGTGCTATGAGTTGTTGAAGGACTCCGAGAAGTTTCGGGCGGGGTGCGACGTTGGGTGGCCGAAGAAGCAGAGGCTGAACTATACCGGCGACTACAGCGGCAGCAGCGGCGGATCCCACGACCTCTCCCCGGATGCTGAGGAGTTTCCAACCCCTCCTTCATTTGCTGGTCGCCCTCGCCCGGTTGGACAGAAGCGGGCGCAACGGGCTGCGAGGGGAGGATCCCCACTATCGCCCCGCGAGGTCCAGTCCTCCGCCCTCCCACCCGCCCCACTCGAGTACACTCTCCATTCGCGTAACCAAACGCGGGATCAGATGTACAAGGTCTTCCAAGATTGGAGGACCGCCACTGACCCCACGGAGAAGATGTTTCTTCACTCGATGCTCGAGAGCATGCGGGTTGATTTGGATGTCGCGATGGCACGGCTAGGGGGTTCCGACGTGGGCTCAGATACCACGGGTGGCGGCAGCGGTGGCGGCGAGGAGTAGAGAGTGGCGGGGCTCGTGTGTGGAAGCCCTTTTTTTTAAAAAAAAATCATGTACTTTTTTTTTAAATCTTTGTACTTTTTTTGAATGGAATGGATTAATTTTCCCGTATATGTGTCGTAAATTTAATTCCGTAATTTAATCGTAATTTTAATTCGTAAATATAATATATTTTGAATTATTTTTATTGCGGTTGGCCTATGGCTGGCTTAAATCTGATGTGATAGGTGGATTTTTAGTGCTGCTGACATGGCAGGGAGAGAGAGTGGCTGGCGTATGGCTGGCCTATTTGCATTGGAGATGCTGTGAGCCTAACTTAAGCTATTAATTTAAAATAAGCGGTTGCGTGGATGAAAGTTGTGCCATAATGTAAAGTGTCATTATTAATGGTCAATAATAATATGTCATCACGCATGTATTATTCGAATCACATGCGCCCAAATATTTGTGATTCGATGGTAGCATCTTAATCTTATTATGTCATGCAATACTTCGAATCGATTGTAGCGAAATTATTTGAAATCCAATAATTAAAAACAGCAACTATTTATGATGATCTTAGGTGAAATGTTAGTTATTTTTAGTATCTAGTGAATATTTTTTAGAAAAATTTGGCACTTAAGTAAATAATTCAAAAATCCATTAATACCAAAAGTAGACAAATAATCATATTATAATAAGTTATAAGAGAGAATAGCTATAACATTGACTATAAGACCCTCTTGGTGAAATTAAAAGGTTACTATTATTAAAAAATAAAAAAATAGCCCCAATTTTGACCTAATGATTATTAGTTAACTCGAGTTAGACTTTTACCTAAGTGCCGCATATAAAACGTTTTCCCTTCATCGCATCCATTTCAACATAAATTATCATGAATGTGTGATGTCATTATTATTTTATTTTATAAATTAAATCAATTTTGGCGGTGTATGCAAATGCAATGATGAGAAGTTTGTTATAGGAGTATTTGTGGCCATATATTATTTAGTAGGCTAAAAGTCGCCAAATAATCAAAATTTACGTTAGTTTTGAATAAGTAACTCAAAAATAAATTATTACCTTATGGAATTTGAAATTAGAAATCACAATAAATAAGGTTACCTTTGTGACGTCATATAAATTCAAGATATTTTAATTTTAGCATGATATCTTCGAGAATACGTTTTTTCACTATGATAGTAGTATTAAATGTAATTTTACTTGACTCAGACAAATTATTGCTGGTATTAAATATGAATGTAAGTTTGTCCGTGGAGATTTAGCTGGCCTTTGCGAAATATTGCCCCACAAATTAAATAAAGTTCCTTTTAAATTAATTTCCTAGTTGCAATAGTGATTGTGATCTGTGGGGCCCCATTCCCGTATAACTGTAACTTTATGGCTGATAATAATCGTGTTTCTAATTACGTACGTAACTCTTTAATCAATTTTCTGTTATAGTCTAAATTTGGATTGAAATTATTTTCTTTTCATTCAACAAAAATGTGGTATAAATAAAATAAATTGTGGAAATAAAATTTTGGCAGGAAACAAATCACTAAAATTAATTGAAATAGTTGTACTACAAAATTATTGATAGTAAAAGACAAATCAGAAATAATGAGAAAATGACACGTGGACCACATTCTTCCAGTATATAGAAGAGTAGAGAATCAGCACCAATTGAAGAAGCACAATCCAATCCAATCCATTCTCCAATTCTAAAAAATAAAAATAAATAAATAAAATTTCAGTCCAGTCCATTCTCTTCTTCACCAATCTCCTCCATTTTACACAGGCAGAATCCAGAAATTCGGTGAATGGGGGTGGAGTACACCTGCTGCGAGGCGGAATTCTTCATTCACATTGCCGTGATCGTGCTTCTGGTGCTGTTCGCAGGGCTCATGTCGGGGCTCACTCTCGGCCTCATGTCCCTCAGCCTCGTCGATCTCGAAGTCCTCGCCAAGTCTGGAACTCCAAGGGACCAGATATACGCCGGTGCGTCTTTTTTATTATCACTCTAATTAGGCAGAAATTGAAGCACAAATTCGGAAAAAATTTCAGTCGGGAGATGGAATTTCATCGATTTTGTGTTGTTATTTGCAGCGAAGATACTTCCGGTTGTGAAAAACCAGCACTTATTGCTCTGCACTTTACTGATTTGCAATGCCGCAGCTATGGAGGTAGAGTAGTAATTTCTCTTCTCTGTTTATTATGATGCGGAATTCAATAATCTGAGATTAACGGTGTTAGGTGTTTTTTGTGAAATCAGACGCTTCCTATTTTCCTCGACGGCATCGTTTCGGCTTGGGTTGCGATTCTTGTATCCGTCACTCTGATTCTTCTGTTTGGTGAGGTAGGGCTTTTTCGATTAAACTATTGAAGAAGCTCGTGTGATTGCTAATTACTTTACCTTTTGCGATTAAATTATGTAAGAGTCTGATAATCTAATGATTGATACCTAATTTATCTCAGATTATACCACAATCCGTTTGCACTAGGCATGGGCTTGCTATTGGAGCAACTGTTGCCCCAGCCGTTCATGTTCTTGTTTGGATTTGCTTTCCTCTTGCATATCCCATAAGCAAGGTAGCATTTCCCTCTTCTTCACTCTCCTATGTGGAGTATATTTGATTTTCATAAGTTTTTACACTTTTTTATAATCTGTATTTTTCTTTTTGAAGTTGTTGGACTTCTTGCTTGGTGATGGCCATAGAACTTTGTTTCGACGCGCTGAGCTGAAAACACTTGTTAATTTTCATGGCAATGAGGTAAGGACATGTATGTTAATGCTTTGGCTGTGTAATTTCCATCAGATGTTGCTCTAATTGGTGGTGTGTGTAGGCTGGTAAAGGTGGAGAGCTGACACATGATGAGACAACAATTATTGCTGGGGCGCTTGAACTCAGTGACAAAACTGCTAGTGATGCCATGACCCCGATATCGGACATCTTTTCAATCGACATTAATGCCAAGCTTGATAGGTATATGGATGATTTGGGACTCAACAACTTAGTTCCTTTGATCATTATATGTGTTGTGAAATCGTGTTATTCTTCCTCTGTTGTAGGACTATGATGAATCTCATCTTGGAGAAAGGGCATAGCAGAGTGCCTGTCTATTACGAGCAACCTACAAATATCATCGGGCTTGTTCTGGTACATGTTTTGTATTTTGGTTTCAGATTATAAGTTCTTATGAATTTGGATGCATTATTATGTTAATATTCCACAAACTAAGCAATCAGGGCATTGACTAGGATCTGTAATTTTAAATTCTTTAGATAAGCTTTTTTCTTACGTAGTGGGATCCCAATATTTAGTGATCCTCAGTCAATATTCCAGATATGAGAGGAGAATCAGTAAATGAGCAAGTCATAAAACATGAAGTAGTAACAAATGTAAACTAGTAATGGGACTTTTATAGTATTTCACATACTCACCTACTTTTATGAGAATTCTCATCAGATTACCTCAGCTATCACATTCTTTTTCACACGGCATCTGCATATATAGTTTTATCTACATTGTTTTTTAATTTTTACTAGAGAGCTTAATATGCAGTACCTCCAACTTTTCTTGTTTACCTATGTCCTTCCAGGTAAAAAACTTGTTAACCATTCATCCAGAAGATACAGTACCAGTAAAAAGTGTCACAATTCGCAGAATTCCAAGGTACGTTTGAAACACTGAAACTCCAAAACTTTTATCCACAAATGAGGCCTTGAATGTGTTACCAGAAATTAGTTATTTCTATGCTTCATTAAGACGATTATCATCAGAATACTGCTCGTTGTTAGTCATATGAGCTAGCAACTGGATACATGTGCAGCTATTCTTACTTATGCACTTACTTTACCTGGCTATTTCTGTTTAACGCTCCAGCTCGAGCCTTAGGCATTCTTCTATTGTTGTTTAATTGTTGGTGAACATATATGTGGCCTAATATGTAGAGTGAACTAAACAATCCAAGTCTTGATACTTGATAGTTGCACATTTATCATTTGATGAGGTGTAGCTCGAATCGATAGAATCTACCCCATACCAGCTGGATTTGAACTTAAATTTGCACCAAAAGTGAACGCCTCCCGATTAGTTTTGACATATGGAAAATGTGCTAATACCTCTACTTCCTCTTAAGGGTTGCAGAAACCTTGCCACTATATGACATCTTGAATGAATTCCAGAAGGGTCACAGTCACATGGCTGTAGTCGTAAAGCAGTATACCAATACAACCGACAAGCCTGCTAGCCAGGCGCCACTAGATAGTAAGTCACATGCAATCCGTGTTGGTTTCTAGTTGTAAGATAAATGTCAATGCAGTTACAAAAAACTTAACCACTTATTATTACACCCTGTAGATCCAACCAAGGATGTGAGGATAGACGTGGACGGTGAAAAAACTGTGAAGACAAAGAGACCCCTACAGAAATGGAAGAGTTTCCCAAACAATGGAAACGATTCTTTCAAAAACCCATCTAGGGCCAAGAAATGGACCAAAAACATGTATGCGGACATTCTGCAAATGGATGGAAGTCCGCTGCCGAAGCTCCCCGAAGAAGAAGAGGCAGTAGGGATTATTACCATGGAAGATGTGATAGAAGAGCTTCTGCAGGTGAAGTTAATACATTATAATGTGCTTATCCATAACCCTTAATTTTCACTTTCTCTTACATTATTTGGTGGATTGCTTCTTGCAGGAAGAGATATTCGATGAAACGGATCACCATGTCGATGAGTCGTGACCATATATACATAGCGTAATTATATGCGAGAGCTAGATATGCAACATTGATACTACGTTGAAAATGTTGTTGTGACTTTTTTCGTATGGAGTATTAGTTTTGGTTGAATATATGTAAGAAATTGAAAGAATTATTCATTGATTAATGAAATTCGATTGAAAAAATCAAGGTGAATCGTGCCACATATAATAATGGCACGTCGTGATTATATGTAATTTTATCTAATATATATATGGACTACACGTTTAATAGGAAAAATGTTTATAAGAGCATCTCCAATGGCCATACGCCAGCAATAGCTTAGCCAAAAAACTCCTCCTGCCACATTATCTAGGACTAGAAACTGCCTGTCATATATCAGGACAAAAATCTGGACAAGCAATAGTCTAGCCATAGACCAACAAAATTATGAAAAACAAATAAATTACAATCACGCAAATTACAGAATTAAATTTACGACACAGATACGGGAAAATGCAATAATTTTATTTAAATAGAAAAAGTACATCCTAAAAAATGACATAATTAAAAAAAAATCTATCGTTGTGCAATCTTCCGCGCCCACAACTCTTCAATTAAATCCTTTTGGAGTTGAATATGAGCATCCACTTGGCGCATGTCGGTATGTGCCTTGAGGCGGTCGGCTTCATCGTGAGGTACCCCCATTCGTACGTTGGGGGTGGCCATGTCGTGGCTTGGACCGGCTGCATCAGCATCGTCATTGGCCCAACTAGTCAGTTGTACACCTTCATCTTCGACTTTCATGTTGTGCATGATAATACAAGTATACATTATATCAGCAATGCAGTCGACATGCCACAAACGCGTTGGACCCCTAACTGCCGCCCATCGAGACTGGAGCACACCAAATGCCCGCTCCACGTCCTTGCGCGCCGACTCCTGCCGTTCCGCAAAGTAGGCCTTCCTTTCATCAGCTACGCATCTGATCGTCTTCACAAAGACGGGCCACCTAGGGTATATCTCATCCGCCTAGTAGTAGCCCATATCATGCTGGTTGTCGTTGGCGACAAACTGATGGTCGGACCGACGACCTGACACTACTCGTTGAAAAGGGTCGACGAGTTGAGGACGTTGCGGTCGTTGTTCGACCCAGCTCCCCCAAAATACGCATGCCAAATCCACAGCCGGTAATCAGCTACGGCCTCGAGGATCATCGTGGGATTCTTTCCCTTGTAGCCGGTCGTGTAGAACCATTTCCAGGCGGTGGGACAGTTCTTCCACTCCCAATGCATACAGTCTATGCTGCCCAACATCCCCGGGAACCCATGCTTCTCCCCGTGCATCTGCATCAGATCCTGACAGTCTTCGGGGGTAGGGCTTCGAAGATACTGCTCAAGGAATATTTCAATGACGGAAATACTTCAGACAATCTAGGGCAGTCGTCTCACCGATGTGGAAGTACCCGTCCCACATGTCTGCCGAGCCTTCGCATGCCAACTGCCTGATTGCCGCAGTGCACTTTTGTATAGGTGTGTGGCCAGACTCGCCAGCCGCATCATACCTGAACCGGAAACACATATATCGAAGCTCTAAAGCGTCAGCGATACGCATAAACAGTGGCCTCTTCATCCTAAAACGCCGCATGAAATGATTGGCCCCAAACTGCGGCTCCGGAGCGAAGTAGTCGTCATATAGCCGCTGATGTGCAGCGACGTGATCCCGATCAACCACATTTCGGTGGTGGACAATGGGTCAAGGTACCGCCGGCTGCTGCGGCTGCAAGGCCCTTTGTATCAGCCAATTTATCTCGCGGGACGTATAGGCCGCCAACTCTTCGTTAAATCGTCGGTTGAACTCCTCAGCATCATCACCACTACCATCCACGCCGCTGCCACCCGCATCACTCATTTCGCGATATTGCTCTTGTACATAAATTAAGAGAGAGAGAGAAACTCGTTAAAACAAGTGGTGCAAATGAAAATAACGTTAAAATCGCGCATATATAGAGTTTCGAAAATTTTAAAAAAAATGAGGGGGGCTGGCCGATCGCTAGCCTAGCGATCGGGACCATACAATGGCGGTCAACGGAGCGGCGTGGGCTAGCCGATTTCGCGCTCGCTGGTCCCAATGATCGGCTAGCGCGCGCGGAGCGGCTAGCCGGCCCGCTAGCCGCCATTGGAGATGATCTAAGGTATCGGTGTCACTAATTGATCAATGTTTATTGTGTTTAAATGTTTAATGATATTTCATGTGATCTGTATTATTCAAAATAGCATTTTATGTCGTCTATCGTATATGTACTAAGCTACTAGTTAATTGTATACGTGATATGTAGGTATTTATTTAATAAACTAGTCATTACATATATATGTAAAGTAGGAGCAACTTTTTACTTAATAATGAAAAGTTAGTTTTAAGTGAAAGTAAGTAGTGAGTAAAATTCAGTCATAGGCAATGCAATGCTATATTATAGTGGTTCAAATTTGATTAAGAGCTAATCGATCGAATCCATCCCTAATTTTATATCCCAACTTTAAAATTCGTCTACAATACAATTTTTAGCAATTGCATTATTCCATTTCATGTTTTTCAGTCAACAATTCTATCCAAATCATTTCAATTTATATCACTTCAAGCAATCTTTTTTAGCGAATTATTAAAAAATAAAAACAAAACATTAGTTTGCGTATACATTTTATTTTTTGAAAAATATAATAGATCATCGTCTCGATTTGAGAAAATATTCTCTAGTCTAGGCTTACCATGATGGCAATATGAGGTGGTATGCCTCACCAATACTGCTTTGACATGTGGAACTCAAATTGATTCACATTTTGCATATGGATACTTTCCAAATTAGATTTAAACTACTATTAGGCGGCATTCGATTGGAGAGATTAGCATGATATAATTTGGCTGACAACTTTAACGTGTTCAATTGCTAATATTAGAAATTATGTCGGCCCAATACAAATAAAGGCCAGTGGTTTGCCCATCTACATGATATAATTTTCTGCATTGCAATACCGACTATTCATCGGAGCTTCAACCCTCCGACTATTTTATCTCTCCGCATCTCTCTTTTGTTCTCCATTATCTCTCTCCAATATTTATTTAGTCTTATAGAAAGCCCATTTCAACCGATCCAACTACTAATTTATAGTTTAAGCAACCGAATACAACCTTAACATGTTACATCTTGTCATGCTTGAGTCTTTGTCTAATAAATTACAAAAATATTATCTAATCCTATAACAATTTTATAATTATGCCAATAAATCAAATTAGATGATTTTTAATATTTTATGAATTTAATATGCAATATTTTATTAAAATCATAATTATATCTGTCAATTGATATTAATATCACATTTTTCCTTTATTTTTTCCCTCTCAAATTTTCTTATCATATTCATTATTATTTATATAATTTGAATTAATAATTCATTAAAATTTAATTGAATCATATCTCAATTTTACCGGATATTAATTATATGGAGAGGAGTCAAACACATTTATAGGTTTTTTATTTGAAAGATGGAATTAGGATATGATTCAATTAAATTTTAATAAATTATTATTTTTCATTACAAATAGTAATAAATATTAAATATTAAGACAAGATAAAGTGAGGAGAAAAAAAAGTTAAAAGGACAAATATGATTATACTATCAAGACATAATTAAGGTTTTAATGAAATGTAGAATATTAAATTTGTAAAACATTAAAAATCATCTAATTTGATTTGAGGACTTAATTATAAAATTATTGTAAGTTTGAATATCATTTTATAAGTTATTAAATATTAATATTAGTATTAGAAAAAGACTCAAACGTGACACGATGCAACATGTTAATAGTAGTTGTAGTTTAAATCTAACTTGGAAGGTTTTCATATATAAAATGTGAGTCATTTTTGAGTTCCACATGTCAAAGAAGTATCGATGGGGCATACCACCTCATATTGCCACCATAGTATGCTTAGACTCGGGAATATTTTCTTGATCTGATTTATTTTCTCCGTCGCAATTCCAAAGTAAAGTTTCAATAATAAAATTCACAAAATTGATAAGTTAAAAATTAGAATGTGATTGATATAATTAAATATTGATAACTTTCACATATTAAGATAAAATAAATAAAACTATTTTACTTAAGTGAAATTATATTTTGAGTTGGTTGATATTACTAATAGAGATAATACTCTACTAATGCATCCAGGTTGCCCACATCATCAATCCGCGATCCGCCCCACTCTCAATCTCAACCGTTGATAAGCTCCCATCCGACAATCCACATTTCTCATCCTTCCATCTCAATACACAATCTCAGCCGTCCACCAAAAATTTCAAAATCCAACCGCCCCAATTCTCCCTCCCTCCCGCCACTTCAAATTTCACACAAACTTCACTATAAATCACCACTGAAATTCCTTTCCCTCTTCATCCCCAAATCCCCAATCTCAAATCTCCATTTCCCTCTCACAAACCCTAGAAATGGCTCGCACCAAGCAGACCGCCCGCAAATCCACCGGCGGCAAGGCGCCGCGCAAGCAGCTGGCCACCAAGGCCGCCAGGAAATCCGCCCCGGCCACCGGCGGAGTGAAGAAGCCCCACCGTTTCCGCCCCGGCACCGTCGCTCTCCGTGAGATCCGCAAGTACCAGAAGTCCACGGAGCTGCTCATCCGCAAGCTCCCGTTCCAGAGGCTCGTGCGTGAGATCGCGCAGGATTTCAAGACGGATCTGAGGTTCCAGAGCTCCGCCGTCGCGGCGCTGCAGGAGGCGGCCGAGGCGTACCTTGTCGGACTCTTTGAGGATACCAATCTGTGCGCTATTCACGCTAAGAGGGTGACGATTATGCCCAAGGATATCCAGTTGGCTAGGAGGATTAGGGGTGAGAGGGCCTAATCATTTTAATCGTGCTGTTGGTGTTAATCAGGGTTAGGTAGTTTGTTTTGATGTTATTGCTGTTGATTTCATCTTTGTTCTGCCGTTTGATCTCGTATAAATATATCAATGTTATTTGAAATCATTGCTATTTCATTTCATTCATAGCTATCCTTGTTATTTCAATCAAAATTCAACACAAGTATGAATCAATCTGAAGATGGATATGATCCTTTGTTCAGTTTGATTTGTTTGATTTGTTATTTTGATTCATTTTAACTTAAAAATCTCATTTATTTTTACGGATACCAAATTCCATTCATATTTAATCCTTGTTAGTTGCAATCCAACATAAGACAAATCTAGAGATTTCATCAATGGCGGAAGTCAGATTAACAAAGATTTAAATTAATGTACATACAACAAATGGCAACCATATAAAGATAGATAAATAGATGAATAATCTGATTTCCATTTGAAAACTGTTACATGATCACTTGTGATGTTTACTTCTCTTTTCCTTTCTCTTCTTTTTCTTCTTGTCTTTCGACGCCTCCTTCGATTTGTGTTTCCTCGAATGGCGTTTGCTCGAGGCTTTCTTGTTCTTGTGTGGATGTGGCTCATCATCCGAAGACAATTCACTGGATTTCAGGGAATAAGGCTTCTCTGGGCCAAGTGCGACTCTTGCTTTGTATGGAATCGTCTCATTATCGCTATCGAACTTGTTTTTAGAATCTGGGCTAAGGGGGAGGTAAGGGCCGGTTTCATCCATCCTCGACCCAACTGAACCCCTGCCTCGCTTGATTCTATAGGTCGAAACATGATGCAATCAGTACGGCTGATGATTACCATCTACTCATGAAAGCTGCTAAAACGACGAAATTGTATTCAGAATATAACGTGAATGAGCAAACGAACCTGGAGTGTAAAAATTGGTCAATTTCAGCATCCTTAAGACCTTCATCCTCCAATGGATCCAAACGGTCTCTTTTCTTTGAAGAGCGAGAAGAATTTGCACTGTTATCCACTTCATCGCTGGCTCTACTTGTACAAGTGCGAGACTCACGAATGTCCTTGTGACCCCTTCCACTATTGCTCTCACTTCTGATTCCTCTAAGCTTGTTGTCCAGTTCGAGCTGCTTATCTCTTAGTCGCCACATCTCATTAACTTCAACTACACGATTAGCTGCAGCACCAAATATCGAACGGGAGTTAGGATATTATTGAGATACATGAGATAAAAGAACTGGCTAAAAATGACAACTATGTTTCGGTGAAGATTCCCATACTTTCAAAAAAAGCTACTTGCAGTCTCAATACATCAACAGTAGCACAACTCAGGTTTTTCCCCACAACAACCAGAAAAAGAAGAAAGAGAAAAGGAGAAAGTTCAATTAACTGTCCTGCAACTAACATCAGGAGATGAAACAAACTTCTTAAGCATGAAAAAGTGATTTTGAATTCTTTAGTTGAATGGCCAATAAACAGGATTTATCGTCTCCATTAGTATGTTATATTTGCTGAATCAGTACTCAGATCTTGATTCAGAGTAAAATATAAAGCAGAAAATAATTTCTGAATGCATCTAAATAAATATTGTCTGTCTAGCTTCAATTCAGTAAATAATCTTAAAAAAGATTTAGGACTTGTGCTTCATAGTTATCTCACACAAAACAAGAAAAAGATTTATTTTTAAAAGACAACAACACCCAACTTTCCAGCTTAGCTAAAAAAAAGCTATTGTTCAGTAGCATCGTGAATTGTGGTTATCACAGTTCAGTACCTATATAAGCACAAACCTAAAGAACAACAACCACTATAGACAGTAAGAAAGAGAAGCCCCCACACATATAATTTATAGCCCATCCCAACACCAAACAAGAAAATAGGCAGCAAAACTCACCTTGTTGTACTCCACGAACAGTTGCAGTCAAGAAACGAGAATTTGGCCTGCACCTAACTGTGGGCTCACGAAGATAAGCAAGTGCACCTTCCTTCTGAGCCTCACGGCGCAATTCTGCAGCCTGCTTTAAGAGAATGGCAGCTATTCTGTTTTCCGTCTCCAAATCCATATTGAACCTCAACAAGGATGTTCACTAAGGCAGCTAAAGAGGATATTCCTGCATATAGCACAAGCAGATTTTGAGCATTCTCACTTATCAAAGATGGCAGGTGAATACAAAATCTACATGCCCAAGACGTGCACTTCACAGATGGGTGCACTTTGACTAGGTAAAAGAAAATAAAGAGATGCCCATAATTCAAACTGATGCATCTACAAAAATTCCTCTCCATATCTGGAGACAATCTCAATCTTGCAAACCTTAGATGTTGCAACTACAAATCAACCATGACCAGGCAGCAGGCAGAATCAAGAAAATGACTTAAAAAAAAAACTTCTTTACAGTTGAAACTTCAAAGGAGATTTGATGGTGTAAGGTATAAAAACTGTATTCACAATATCTTGCCAACTACTTTCAGCTGAAAGAACAGATTTTTAAGTCTAATTCATATCAGAGATTGAGAAATACATTATCTCTTCCTCTCTATAGACAATTTATCTCTGTATCTCAGATGATAGAAGCTGCAAACTGAAATCGGTGGTGATAATGCACTATATTTAATGGAGTATATTAAAACAAAGTATTCTTCCCCAATTTTTCTGCCCATAACATCTAATCCACAACTCCCCTTTATTCTAACTTCAGCAAAAAAGCTCTCAATGAATTTCAATTTTTCATCCTAAAATAAGTAACTTTTCATCCACCCAAATAACTTAATTTTCATTAAACCCAGAGTTTCCTCTGCCCCAGAAACGAATTCAACAATTTTAAATAGATGTTGTTTTCAATTTTTACAAGCAAAGTTTGAAACAATTTGAGTTCTGTAAATTCAATCTCTCCCTCTGTATCCAATTACAAATATCGATCGCGAGATTCGGAGTGTATTAGGTTACCCAATTACAAATCTCTGTAGTCAAGGGTACCATCATTCATTCATGTCCCGAATTTGCAGATGAGGAAAATAAAAAGAAGAAGAGAAACACCGGCATCTTTATGGATCAAAATAACAGAGAGTGGAGGAGAATTACCTTGATGGAGAAGTAGAAGCTGGACGAAAAACCTCGCGACGAAGAAAAGGGCTGAGCTTCGAGAAATCTAGAGAGGAAAGAGTACTAGCACGATTCTAGGGTTCTTTTTCTCTTTCGATAATTAGCGTTTGTATAATGTACTTTTATTTGTTGAATTTGATTAAATTAATCTAATATGGAAAGCTCATTTTGAAATAATTTCCTTATCTGTGTTATTTTTATAGTTAAAAGGTTTGGAGCTTTCGTTATTTATTTATTAAAATAAATAAATTCTCAAACACATGGAAATATAGCAACCCCTCCATTTCATAGTACTAGTATTACCACCCGTGCTATGCAAGGGCCAAATAATTTTCAAAAAATAAGAAAATATATTTAAAACAAATTAAATCAAAATAAAAAATTATATATAAAAAAAAAATTATTGCAAATCAAGAATAGAAACTATTTAAATTTTATATTCATAAGATTATGAAGATTTAAAAATCATACATTTACTTATATATCTATAAGTCTGTCAAACCACTGTAGCGAAAGAACATGTGGAAAAAAAATAGAAATAAAACAGGATATACATTAAAAAGACTGAGAAATACTAAATGCCAAAGTAAACAAAACACAACATAGAATTCAAACATCTTCTCGATAAAATCATTACAAACATCTCTCTAACGCCAATAATTCATACATTTTGAAAGACTTCTTTGTAAACAACATTAAGAGTAGAATCACTTCTACTATCATTCTCATCCCCACACACTAAAATCTTCAAACCTTCACGACTTGTGACTCTAGATATAGCAACATAAAGTTGTCCATGACTAAAGACCGGTTTTTTCAAAAATAATCCAACATGAGACAGAGATTGGCCTTGACTTTTGTTAATGGTCATTGCATATGATACAGCCAAAGGAAATTGGCGTCGTTGGAATCTGAAAGGTAGCCTTGGATCAACGGTATCAATGACATTCGCGGAATCAAAACTCTATGACCAATATTATGCCCCCCCAAGACACGGGCCTCCAAAACATAATCACCTAACCGGGTGATTATCAATCTGGTGCCATTACACAAACCATTAGAATGATCTATGTTTCTTAACAACATTACAGGAGTTCCAACTTTCAACATCAATTCATGATTAGGGGTACCTGAACACTTCAAATTATTCAAAAATTCAACTGAATGTATCTCAGCTAAACCATTCGATGTGGAATCTGAATTTGAAATGCTATCAGAGCTCAAATATACCCGACCTTGAGACTGATCCATCGAAATCATGAACTGGTTAACCTCATCAACAACATCAAGCGTGGGAGCAAGTATAGCACGATCATGCAAACAATTGCTCAACTCTTCAGGATCCATATAAGAAGGATATATGTTCTCAACAATGGTTTTAAGAGGATCTCCAGTATTAGACAGTAAAATGTCAGAGGGAAGATCAATTACGACTTCACCATCATTCGGACCACCAACAACTCCATCACCTATAGAAGCAACCTAAGATGAAAACTCCTCCAACTTAGAAGCTTCAAAAGAAGATTCAACACTCAACAGTCTCATGTTTCTGGTCAACCTCAACACTGTACAATTACTCCAAAGATATGAAGAGTTAATGGTGGCATTCACAACATTCTGTCGACTCCCTTTAGGAACAACAGGTAATATTTGTCTAAAATCACCACCAAAAACTATAGTTTTTCCACCGAACGGTTTGTCCATACTGGACTCACTAAACACACGAAGAATATCTCTAAAAGTCCTATCAACGGCTTCTATGCAATGTTTATGAATCATCGGAGCTTCATCCCATATGATAAGTTTCGACCTTATGATAAGCTCGGCAAGATCCGTACCTTGTTTTATATTGCACATAGAATCTTCATTAACATTGATAGGAATCTTAAAGCGTGAGTGGACGGTTCTACCTCCAGGTAACAATAAAGAGGCTATGCCACTGGACGCCACATTTAACACAATACCTCCCTTCGAACGAATCCCTGCTGACAAAGACCTCCAGATAAATGTTTTTCCAGTCCCTCCATAACCATAAACAAAAAACATTCTTCCTTCAGTCGAATTCACAGACGACATTATCGTATCATGAACATGAAGTTGCTCATCCGTGAACTTTGAAAGAAATTCCAAGTGTTCTCTTCCTAAAGCTTCACGATCATAACACAACTCATCGCTGATCAATGTATTTTGAGATGTTTCAAAATACTGCGATTCTGGATACGGCATACCATGGTAATCACGCAAACTTTTACCAACATTCATTAACAATTTCTCAATATCCGCCAACACAAAATTCTGAATTTCATCATCACTCAGCACCAAACCTGGAGTAATGAAAATATGTATGTAATTAGGCCGACATAAAAAATATTTAATAAATACAACAAAAATATTCAGTTAAAAATTACCTGGTTGATTCCTTAATATTCTTTGGATATAAACAACATCATCGGATAAATGTTTCCAACACTTTTGCCATACAACATCCGGTCGAGAAACAGATTCCGATGACAACAGACTTACAAACAACAATCTTAGTGAATGGGCAGATGACCAAAAAGAAGCCTCAACAATTCCATCAATATACTCCTTATCATCATCCAACAATCCTAAAGCGAAGCATGCATCTCTAAATGTATCATATTGAACACCATTAACAAATCTAAGATCCTCATAGCATGTAGCTCCCTTAACGACATTCAACAAACATCTCAAGTAATACATATCACCAGAACCAGGAGCAACATAAAACAACCTCCCAATCGAATAACGTTGTTTTCTAGGTTGCCAATGATCTTTCTTCCACACAAACTTGGTCGGAAATTCGCCATATGTCAAATTTCTCCCTTCAGAATATATCTTATTTGCCTCCATCCAACCTAAGAACTTACTCTCATGAATTGTCCTACGATTCAGGACATTATCCAACGAATCGGCTTCATCAAAAATGATATGTTGTTCATTAGGAAGATGAAAACTCAACCGTTCAACTGAAGGATCCTTGTATTGAATCTCAAACCCAAAAATTCTCCAAGCAGCTTCACAAGATGATACATATCTACAATCATAATACAAACTTACTTCATCCAGATTTTTTTCAACACCATCAACTCCAGATTGGAAAAAAGATGTTGTCACCCTATCATAACCCTTATGTACATATTTGAACAAATACTTGATTGACCGGGACTGATTGCACCACTCAACATTAATATGACCACCATATTTCATAAGGAGAAAACGATTGTGAGGAACAACATATCTGTTATCCAAAGAAACACCATCCTTCAACACAACCAGACCATTATCTCTACGCCTATAAATGGGATAACCATCGTCATCAAAGATTGTATCAGCAACAAATTTCTTGGGATAATACTTAGTGCAACGTCCATCACGCATGCAAGGGGATGATTTTCGAACAACACCACACGGACCATGCATCATAAGTTCTTTGACGCACTCATAATAATAAGGATCAATCAATGGATCAGGAATTTCAGCAGATATAATTTCATCAATGCGTCGAGGATGAGGTTGTTTATCCTCATTGCTTAAAAATAATAAAATATGTGCATGGGGCAATCCACGTTTCTGAAACTCAATGGTGTAAATAACTGCATCACAATACATAAAAAGAATATGGTTTAATTATAAAATAAAGTACTTAAATTCATGTTTAAAAAAACTTTAAAAAAATGCAAATGAACCTGCTTTAACGGCTCCAAATATTTTTTTACTCTTAACATCCCTTATGAAACCATCCAACTTCACTTTAAACATTCTACTAACGATATCAGGACGGTCATCTGATTTTAGACCCCTAGGCCCAACAAACCTCCCAATCTCAGGCCACTTAGGATTGCACGTAAATGTTATAAAAAGATTTGGATATCCAATCCATCTACATATAGCCATCGCATCTTGGTAATTCTGAATCATATACCGGGCACCACCAACAAAACTGGAAGGCAAGATAACTCGTTTCCCATGTCTGGAACTATCAGTTTCACCACGTAGAACGGCCTCCTCCAACCCGCTATAAATTTCAGCACGCAATTTCTTTTGTTGGGTTCGAACAAACGTCAATCGTCCAGATTCAATCATAGTGTATGCGTCCACAATAAATTGTTGAAACAATCGCTTTGCATACAAAATAATAGAACACTCAGCAACTCTATCATGCATGCGATACGAAAAAAACTCTTTAGGGCTAACTCTCTTTCTATTGGTCGATGAGGAAGTAGCAGAATCAGAAAAACCTATGAATTCTGTATAACCATCCTCCCCATAAGGGAACAACAACGGATATTGCAATGCAAGATAAGAAGGATGAAGTTCACTAATGCGCTGTAGATTCCCTGACTGTTTTTCAACAATAATGTCTCTATCACCCAATGCGTGGTCAAAATCCCCAACCACAAGCATGGCTACCTCAGAAACAGAAGGTAGGTTATAAGTCCTTCCATCCCTACCTCTTTTACCAAGCAACCTCAATTTCACATTTGATGGATTTTGTTGATTGATCATTTCTTTAGCCAAACGGAATGACTTTACCAGCACATTATACTCATCCAACATAAATTGTAAGTCACATACAATCTCAGAGTGAAGATCATTAACAATATTTCTCTCCCTGCAAAGATAATAACTACATTAAAATTAAATATAAAAAATTCAACTAAATTTTAACACTGAAATCATATAAATATAAATACATACCTCACAGACTTCATTCTATGATTGATCTCATTATCCGTGTCATAAATATACAATTGAGCAAACTTGGGAGGTGCACCATGCAGTGGTAGCAAACTACCAATTAAGTGGTAATTTTGACCATATAAACGAAAAACAGGAGGAGAACGACCGGTGTTCAAACTATTATCAATTTTACCTCCCAAAGAAGTAAAACAAAACATAGAATTATATGAACGAATATTTTTCAAGAAGTGAACACTTTTGGCATCGTTAGAGAACATCAAACGCAATAAAACTTCGGGAGGAGTTATCATCAAAGGAAGCTCAATATTCCCATTCATACAACAAAGGGAATATCTCGGACTCTTGGGTTTATTCGGTTTGCCAAGACGTTCCTCATACCAAAACAACGCACCACAATACGAACAGGAGAACAAAGCATCACCAATATCCCAATAATCTACAAATAAAAAATTAAATATCATTAAATTTGTACTTCTATTAACATATTTACAAATGAAAATAGAAAACAAAAACTAAAAAACGTTAGGAGCAATGAAATGGTTCAATATAATAATTTTAATTTTCAATTATTATAATAATATTAACAAAGATAAACAATAAAAATAGTTATCAAATGTAGTATACTCATATGCATTACATTTACATAAATCAAAAAATAATAAAATTAAATCCCAATAGAAATAAAAAAATACCTCCACATTGATACAATGAAGACGAAACAATAGTGCTCTCTTCCGTAAGATCATCACGAACAACATCACTTATAATAATAGGACTTTCAACGGATCCACCAACATAAACTTCAAAAAAATAATAATATTAGTACATTTGAGTTAAACAAAAAATAATTCAAGGAATACTTCTATAAACCAAATTATAGAAAATTATGAGCCCAAACTTATTAACTATAAAAATTTAATAGTATAGTTCAAATAATGAGCCCAAATATATTACATTAGATTAGTACGAAATTAATTCAATGAATTAGACTATAACTAATTAAATTAATATACTTGTGATTAAAACCATAATCTATACAACCATATAAAAGCTATTCTCTCCCAACACACAACCACCAAATTGCCGTAGCTGACGACACAAAACCAACGCTCTCTTCTTTTCTTTTTCTTTTTTAATTTATCTTACATTAAATATCTATTCCCCCTCACACTTTCTCTCCCACATTAAATTTGATCAATTTATTAATATAACCATAAACTCTAATTTTCAAATTTGACATTAGTTAATGTTTTTTATGTAAGCTAAATTATAGTAATACCAACTATATACATTGCATAATATATTTTTTTCTGCATTAGACATGTTGTAAAGATATATAATTAATAAAACATGCATAAAACCTCCAAAAAACTAAAAGAATAAAATAACTAATTATAAATCAAAACACTGAATATTATTGTTATTTTGATTGATTGATATGTCAAAAAAAAAAAGGAAAATGGAAAATATAATGGAAAGGGTGTTGTGAATTCCTCCGTAGCATAGGATTCTTCCCCAAAATATTATACACATATTACTTCCCAAAATAATCGATACACATACTACACCTATACTAATCCGTAGCATAGGATTCTTCCCCAAAAATATTATACACATGTGATGAGAGAGAAGTGAATGCAAACAATTAGGCATTATTTTTATCTAGTAATGGACTAAAAAACGCCTCATCTACCAAAAGCCCACAAAATAAATGCTCATTAATATGAGCAAACCCTAATGGACTAAAATCGCCACATCTACCAAAAGCCCACAAAATAAATGCTCATTAATATGAGCAAACCCTAAATTTATCTTCATTTATAATATCGATTCATATTTTCTCCAGTGCTCAAATCAAACGGATTCTCTCTCTTTTTTTAATATAGGTCTTGTTGCAATATTCACATTCACTCTATATGAAATGCATCCTTTTTTTATTTTTGTTAGATTTATTTTAAAATAGTATTCAAAGATTAACCCAGATTGCTTATTTTTAAGAACAATCGAGTTGAAGCTTTTCTATAGTTTTCGATTTTTTTGATCAGAAATGGTGGAAGTGGCTATTTCCTACACCTCAATGGGTAGGATTCCACAAAAATGCTCCTGATCTGTGAAGAAAAGGTCATCCTACACTAATCTCGGTTCTAGATCTACCTTATAACCATAGATCTATGACAACTGCGATTGTTAGCTTGACTGTAGCGCATCACATTTAGATCTATATTGAACTTGTAAGTGTTTGTTATAATTTTGAATTTTTTCTAGAAATGATGGAATTGCCAATTTCCTGCCCCTCAATGGTTAGGATCTAACATTCATACTCCAGATCTATAATTTTTACCTTTTTGTACTTTACTCTACATTAATCTCGGCTGTAGATCTATCATTTAAGCATAAATCTACAACTATTGTTAGAGCTTCCTTGATTATGCGATGGAAGTTCGGTCGTATTCTAGCTGTGATTTATATGGGCATGTAAAGTATGCTCATTCCGCTTGGAATTTTTGCGAAATACTACGATTTTTTTTTGAATATCCAGTCGCATTCTAAATTTTTTCTAAGATTTTGCACATATGGATGTTGACCTCAATCTAATCTATGTCTCTTTAGGATTGAAACAACGCCAAGAAGATGATCTGGAGACTAATTTGCCGTGCATACAAGCTATTGTATCAATAAGTTAAGTTTCTTATTCCTTCTACTCATTAGTATTTACTCTCTATTAGGGAACTATTTCATTAACATTTAGGTATTGACATCAAACTACATATATGCAGCTTAAAGAGAAACCACCAGATAAGAAAACGATCAGTATCGATTTTCTTCCAAATTCAGGCTAATATGCTGCAATAGGTATGTCCTAAACTTCTTCCTAACTGCATAATTTTCATTTTACAAAGCTTAAAACATATATTGAAAATACCTGTCTTGTTTTGTGTCTGGGCTTCAATAGATGAAGTAAGCTTTGTAGATTTTGTAAGCCTTTTCATAGTTGCAGAGTGTGGCATATAATGTCTTCTTCCTCAATCTTTGATTTCTGTTAACAACAAACATGCGCATACTTAGTAATGGTATTATTATTACGAAATAAAGGAGTAGCAGAATATCTAAATGATTAACTGAGGGTTGAGTCTTCTGTGTGATTTTAAAAATTTTCTTCTGAGAGTATTTATGGTTGTCCACTGATAAATAAATATTTTAAATTTTAATTGTGATCACCTATGTAATTCTTAGTTGATATAGGTATTAGTTAGGGTTTATCACAGATCACGGTTAACAATGCAACTGTATTAAAAGTGACCAATAACCATTGGTCAATGAATGCTTCTTTAGTGTAATATAGAGTTAACTCAATTTTAAACAATTTTTCTAACTTATTAGATAACTAATGGTCAAAATATCTGCATATATCACCTTTTATTAGGTGAATATAGAGTACACTTAAATTTTAGTAATTAGTCTATATGTACGCTTGTAAGTTTAAGAATTAAGATTATTTGTTAATTGTTTATATTATTTCTTTTTATGTTGGATTGTTTTACTTTCAAACTTTTTTTCTATTATAATATGTAACTCAATTTAGTTAATACTCTCTTCTTTAAAATGACCCGTTCATTTAGAATAAGAATCCTCAAAGGTCTATTTATGTTCTGAAACAAATTAAACTCATGTTTAAAATATTTATTTTTTTATTCCACTACATGTTATTTTTAACTGATTGAATTTTCTGTTATCTTATATGTTGCATTAGTTCAACTTTTGGATGTAACATTGCACCTTAGTGTATTAGTAAATAAATTTCTACACCTTAGTGTATTAGTATATAAACTAAACATGTTATTTATTACTGATTGAATTATCTGTTATCATATGTGTTGCTTTAGTTCCACTTTTGGATGCGTATTAGTAAATAAATTACTACACCTTAGTGTATTAATAAATAAATTAAATTCATTTATTATTGATTGAGTTGTTTTTTCTCTTATGTACTGCATTGTTTCAAGTTTTGGATGTTTCACAATACCTAAGTGTATTAATTAATTAACTACTTAACATAATATTTATTCTATTGTTTATTTGTTCCCTTAAATTCTGCTTTTATAAAATTATTATATTTATAGATCGATATATAAAAATAGTTTTTAATTATATTTAGCAATTGAAACTAAAATACTAATAGACATTACTTATATTCCACATACTAAAAGAGCATACTAAAACAGCAGCAGGAACATCCTAATACATAACAGGCCAATCTTAATTGCATTCACTACATCTAAGTGATGGTATTACTAATACCCTCTATTTACAGTCTAATGCTTTTAATAAAACATCAGATCCAAAAAACAAAAGGATTGGCCTTTCCTTGATTTTAAACCCTAAGCATCTATCTTCAACCCTCCTGCTCATCATTACTCTTAAGCTTTTTTTCCTGCACGCAATTATCAAAATCTTCCTCCAAGTTTCTTTTGAGTGATGCTTTCATAATCCATTCTTCACCTTTTGCACATGTTTTAGTTGATGCAATTGGTTTATGCATGCCATCATCTCCCATCTGCCAATACAACAGCCAAAAATTATGTTAGCCCTTTGAAATATTTATTATATAAATTTTTTGTATTTGAGAATATATACCTCATTAAGAATGTCTGATCCAAAGAGAAGGTCACTGAAACTTAAGCTTGATTCTCCTACTTCAGTATTGTTTGAGTTAAGAGATGCTGGCACATATTTCTCTATTACATGTGGTATAGTGCATATTTTGATAACACTAAAAGGGTAATTCACTCTGTATTCCATGTCATTACGCAGGATTATTTTGAATAGAAAAGTTTTTCCAAGGATTTTCTCTTCAATTTCTGATGGTATGAAGTCCTCTTTTCCTATCTGAAAATAAAATTATATTATTCAATAAATAATATTGGTTTACAAACCTAAAATATTGTTATATAATACTTATATATATACCTCATTATCTGCTAGTACAACTTCTCCAACTTTTTTTCCCATCATTTGGCGACTCTCTCTGTCCCATATCAATAGTGATGCATTGTAGGTTGGATCTACTACATTAACAACAAACCTATATCTGTAATAAACAATTTTATTAGTAGTTCTTTTTTGAAATACAAATATGAAACAAATAAACTGCTTTAAAAGAAAGAGTACCTTTCAATTGCTTCATGATAGTGTTTTGTGCATTTGGTGCAGTAGTATTGTTCTCCTTTTTTATCAACTTTTTTGCCACATATTTTGCATGACAAATAGAACCATTTCCCATAGTGAGGAAGCATTGTCTCTATCTTTCCACAAATCCAGTAGTTTCCTTCCTGTGTCCATGCATCAACAAACTTAATTACATAATAATTTTTTTCATTTACTATGCAATTAGAAGATTGCAAATGTGTAAGTTATATTGCAAAGAACCTCTAAGCAGAGTACATCCTCAAGGCTTGTTATTTTTAGATCCTCATATTCATCAAGAGCCTTTTTGATAATTTTTCCAACATTCTGTTTTGTAAGACTAATCCTTGTATCTCCAGAAATCCTGTGTAATATGGTTATTAGAATAGATTTTGTAACTTGTGTCTATAAAATGTTTTTCTAATAAGTGTTGTTTACCATTTGCGTAGATCATGTACTTCTTTGCAGTCAAAGTTTAGTAGCACATTAGAGACATTAAAATATGTTCCAACCCTGTTTTCACCTGCATTTATCATACAAATATTAGAATACAAAATATATAGTTTCTGTGATATATAAAAAATGCTATATGTTACTGTACTCAAATCATTACCTTTAAACATGTTGACTTTGCAGAATCTCACAATTATGATTGGAATGGTTTCAATTTTAAAAGTCTCCATTTGATGTAAATAAGAGTCTACATGTTCTCCCCACAATGTGCAATAAATTTTCTTGTGCCTAGTCATAGAAAATATAATATGTTACTTAGTATGTGTTTAAAACATATATCAAAGCAAAGATGTCTTACTTATCCATAATCTGCAACTCTAGGAGTTTAGAGTTTCCTTGTGTCACCACATTTCCAGTATCCACCACAACACCCATTATATCTGTGTCAATAAATAAATTGTATTTGTATATAATTTGTATAAAGCTTTAACAAAAACCACAAAAGATTAAAGGAATTATACCAAATAGTGGCTCCTTGTCAATTCTTTTTATCTCTGCCACTTCTTTGAAATTTTTGAACTGAAAGACATGTTCTGGAAATTTCTGGTCTTCCACTTCAAGAACTTCAGTTTTTGGGTTCATAAATAGGCGGTGTTCGTTTGTAGTGACTCTGTTTGTTACACGGTTTCTATTCACAAAGAAATTGCGAATACATAGCACTTTGTTTTCTTTGATTTGGTCTTTGAATTTATGCATTATATCACGTGGGAAACTTGCATGAATCTGAGTCCCTTGCAATAAAAATATGTAAAAATTAGAATATCTTATTACTGATAATGAAGCTGTAAATCTGTAAATTTCGATGCATACCTCCTTATCTTCAAGAACACAATCAAGGGAGCTTATATTTGCCTTGTTGCTTCCTGCAGAAACTTCATATGCTCTAACACATCTAGTTTTGATTACCCACTTTGAAGTGTGTGGTTGAAGATCTTTGAGCAAAGTAAACAGAGGCATTGTTGGTCCTTGTCTTTTGTTCTATATATAGAGGAGTGTGTGTGCTTTGGCTCATTTTTTGAAATTTGAATTTGAATCTGGTTTTACATATATCCTTTGGATAATTGGATTAAAATTAGTTTTTCAATAGAATCATGTGTAATAAGCACTGTTTATTGTTGAGCTCATAGTTTAACCTCAGATTTAGTGATGTTTTTAGTTTTGTTGCAACTTTTGCTCTTATTATTTATCATGTAAAACTTAGTGTTGTACTACATACAATTAGTATGTACTTGTGAAATTGTTAAGGTGTATACCTGTTAACTTCTTTCTTGAGATTTATTTTTAAATATATCATTGTTTTAGTTAATTATAATAAGGTCTGTATAATGTTTCTTATTACTCGTACCTCATGTTTGTTTTTGACTAATTAATATATCTATTGGATCTTATTACTTTGGTCTTATTACTCCCTGCCTCTTGTTTGTTTTTGTGCAGGAATTCAGTGGATTGAATTGTTAAAGACTAAGCCAAAGATATCTTATTTTAGATTATAGATGTATAAGGGAATATGAAATGTACCACTTACTTTACACAGAATCTGACAGCTTAACTTCTGTCATTCATATTGCACCAATTTACACAGTTTGTCATTCATATACCACTTTACACAGTTCAGGTCTTTTATCTATTGTCTAAGAAGTAATTTTAATAGCTGTTTCACTTGGACTTATTTATATATCTATTGGATCTTAAATGTTTGTTCCTTTACATCATTCTTTAAAGCTGTTTTTATCATTTGAAATTGCTTTCTTGTATTAAAACAATGGAAACATGGAATAAAGATAATTATATAATATGAGAAAATTTTATATGATATGATCAGTACACATTTTATTAAAGTTGGAGGGAAAAGTGGGCCAGCCAAAACTGTGGCTTTATATATGTATAGATTGGTTAGGTAATTTTTTGCCTAGTAGTTCCATAGTATCTTTTTAATAATTAACATATTTCTTCTCATTTATTCTCTCTCCCTCCCAACTAAATGGAGTCGCATTTCTTTTTGGGATATCCCAAATAAGTTGAATCATTTTTTTAGAAAAAAAAACAAAACATCGAATCACTCCTACTTTATTCCACTATCTACTTGCTCTCTTTTTATCTTTCCTACTTTATTTATCTCTCATACTTTTCAACACAATTTTCTTAATCTCCGTGTCCAAAAGTTTCGTGTCCAAAAGTTATGTCTCAAGTCTCAACTTAGTTGAAACGAATGACATATTATTTTACTCTCTTTTACTTTATTCTATTTATTTTTTTATTTCCTAGTACTACTTTATTCTTTATGTACTTAACTCGTTTAGCATAATTCTTTTAAATTATGTGCCGAAAAAAACGCATCCACTGGACGAAGGGACTACTAGTATAACTCAAATTTGCTACACTTATCTAAATATCAAAATAAATGCCCCTATTTAATAATGATTCTTAATTTATTCTATGAACTTTTACATAGTGTAGAAAAGTATTTTACTTACTAAATAAATAATTTTTTTTTTATCAACTAAGCTGCAATTTTATTACCAAAATAACATCTAGACAAACTTTAATCAGTATTCCGATCAAACAAATTTGTAAAAGAAGCATAAAAAAACAGAATTAGTCCATCTGAGTCTAGGGTTTCAATTAAACCTTAAAAAATTGCAAATCATCACAATTGGCGGCTTTGAACTCTGTATAACTCTGCAACACAGCAGCAGCCTCAGCCTCTCATCCTCCACACTCTGAGCTCAAAATGTCGGCGATTCACCAAAATGTTTCCACTTCTCTCTCCGCATCCACCTCCACTTTCCTCGCTCACAACAATCTCAAGTCCCTCAGGCCTTCTCATGTTTCCGTGGCGGGGAGAATGAGTGCAGTTGTCAAATGTGTTGCTACGCCGTCAGCTGAGAAAACTGGTGCCTCATTTCTCTCATTATTCAATCACGTCCTCTCTTTTTTCAATCCTTCTGTTATCAATTATCAATCAAGTTGCAATTTTTTTTAATTTTATCTGGAATTTACGAATTCTGTTTGTTTCCCCCTTAAAAAAATTGTTTTTTTTTTTTTTGGTGTTTAAATCGGAGTAAGGAAGCTTGGTAAGATGAGAGAGCTGAATTTTAAGAACAATTTGGAACTTCTGCTTGAATTAGCAAAAACAATAAGGAGATGTGGCAGCTATGGATGTGTAGTGACGAATGCAACAGATTGATAAGACGAATATTGGAGTTGGGCTTAAAGAGAGAGTTTTGCTCATGAGGATGTGAATGTTATTCTTGAATGTGCTCTGATTGGTTTCTTCCATTATGTAGAGATTGTTTAAGGCATTAATTTTAGTTCAGTATTCTGACTGTTGGTGCTACTTTTGATGAAGCTTACAAGACGAATGTGGCGCGCAATGAAAATCTAGCTAAGCTTCAAGCTGGCTATCTCTTTCCCGAGGTCTGTTTCGGGTCTGTTGTTTCTAATTTTGTTTGATGATTCTTGTTTTATCTAATGCAAGTGTAGTTGATTAGAATCTCATTATGCCTGTGCTATTTAGATAGCAAGACGGAGAAATGCACACATCGCTAAAAATCCAGATGCTAAAGTTATCAGCCTTGGAATTGGTGACACAACTGAGCCAATTCCAGAAGTCATTACTTCTGCCATGTCAAAGGTATTGGTTTTGAGCCTCATGAATAATTCTTTATAGATTTATTGTTTTACGAGGGTAAACTTGATATGTCGATTGGACATCACCATATCATGCGTGTGGGGATTGAAGCTTACTCTTATATGGGTGTGCATGTGGACTCACTCCCCTGAGAAGTAAATTTAAGGCGAGATTGATCTCTTCTTGTATCTTCCCCTTGTGTGTGTTTGCATCAGTAGAAATTATGGTCCTGGTCCCAAAGGCTGTACTTAGTAACTAGTTTAATCAAAATTGTCAGAAAACAATTGGGTTTGGTAGATTGGGACACTATTGTTTCTACATGTTTAGCATAGTATGTAACTATGTTGTGCTCTTATTTCTTATTGAATATTGATGCTCTTCCACATATTATGATGACCATTGTTCTTATTATCAGAGATCAGAAGTGCTGTCGACAGTCTCTGGTTACAGCGGTTATGGTGCCGAACAAGGTGAACAGGTAGTAATCTTCATATCTCTTCTGTTTTATGCTCCTTGTTTTCTTTTGCCCCCTTTCCCCCTCCACCAGTATCCCATTTTTTTCTTTTTCCAATCTGAGTGAGAGGTTTGGTGGCCATAGATATGGAGAAACAAATACACATATTTTTTCTAACTTAATTCTTAACAGAAATTGAGAGCTGCCATTGCTTCAACCTATTACGCTGGCCTTGGCATCGAAGAGAATGATATATTTGTATCTGATGGTGCGAAAAGTGACATATCTCGCCTCCAGGTTAGCCTTTTTCACTTCTATTTTGGGTAAAGGTCTGCAATGTACAAGGGCATTTGTTACTGGATATAGCTTGTTGGTTGCTTAGAGTTTTTATCTGATTCTTGTTTGGCAGGTCCTTTTTGGATCTAATGTGACAATGGCTGTTCAAGACCCATCTTACCCGGTAAATATATTATGCTTTATTTTATTCTTGCTTGCCTCCTTATTGTCTGCTGCTAATGAACTGTTATACGGAGTAACTGTTAGCAGCATGAGGATCTATTGGCTGTCCCACATAGAAAATTTACCTTTTATCGTCTTTGGAATTTTATGAAATATTGCCTCTCTGTAGGCTTATGTGGATTCTAGCGTTATTCTGGGCCAGACTGGGATGTTTCAGAAGGACGTGGAGAAGTATGCCAATATTGAGTACATGAGGTGCACGCCAGAAAATGGGTTTTTTCCTGATTTGTCCACTGTTGGCCGGACAGACATCATCTTCTTTTGTTCTCCAAATAACCCTACCGGTTCTGCTGCATCAAGAGAGCAACTAACCAAGCTTGTACAGTTCGCTAAAGAAAATGGTTCTATAATAGTCTATGATTCTGCTTATGCTATGTACGTCTCAGATGATAGTCCGAGATCCATTTTTGAGATTCCTGGAGCTAAAGAGGTTTGTGCTATATCCAAAATTTCTAATCCAACGAAATTATTATTTGTATGCTTGTGTCTTATATTTATAAGATGTTATTAGATCCATCCTTTCTTTTATTTCTACACTACATACACTGCAATAATGGTACGCTTGTCATAAATTTGTAGTCTCTCACATTTTTCAAGAGAAAGCATGAAAAATGTTTGAAGATGAGAACATGTTCATGAAGATAGAGTTCCCCTTACTAATCTTTTGTTCCTAAGTTGGTCATTCCTATTGGTTGCAGGTTGCGCTTGAAGTTTCTTCTTTCTCCAAGTATGCTGGATTCACCGGAGTTCGTCTTGGCTGGACAGCCATTCCGAAAGAGCTCCAATATTCTGATGGTTTTCCAGTGGCAAAGGACTTCAACCGCATAGTGTGTACCTGTTTCAACGGTGCATCTAACATTGCTCAAGCTGGTGGTCTCGCCTGCGTTTCACCTGAAGGCATCAAGGTCGATTCGTTGTCCAAATCTTTTCTTTTTCTTCCCCATTTTCAATCTTTAGCAATTTCTTCAAGAACATCACATTCAAGAAAGCTTAAAGATGATTAGAAGAAAATGAATGATCCTTGGAATGATGAGCATGACTCTTCTATGTGCAGGCAATGCATGAGGTGGTTGGTTTCTACAAGGAAAACACAGCTATCATCGTTGACACGTTCAATTCGCTCGGGTTTAAGGTTTATGGAGGCAAAAATGCACCATATGTTTGGGTGCACTTTCCCGGCCGAAGCTCGTGGGATGTGTTCAGTGAGATTCTGGAGAAGACCCATGTCGTCACCACCCCCGGAAGTGGCTTCGGGCCTGGTGGCGAAGGTTTCGTCAGGGTCAGCGCTTTCGGGCACAGGGAGAATGTTCTCGAAGCCTGTAGAAGATTCAAGGAGCTGTACAAGTAAAACCCTATCAGCAATGGCTCTAATGCTTGAATTGAATCTTGAATCTTGAATCTACATGCTTTGTTCGTTTTCTCCATCACTAGTAAAAAGCCTGTGTTGTAACAGACTGTTTAACACACTTTTCTTTGAATAAAAAGTATCAACTCCATTTTACAGTGGAAACCATGTTTTCATATAGTGAAAATGATTTGAATGTAAAGACTCAACCTTTCTATTTAGATTAGAAAAATAAGATTCAGGGAAAAACTAATGTAGAAGCAAAAACACTAAAAAAGTTGAAAGAAAAATATTGAAAGTTTGTATATTTACATACATACAAACAACCCTTCTTGAGTTCTTGTTATAATCTAGGCACATTTGAAGTGCATTAAGAATTCTATTATACAAAACATTTACTACTCCCTATTTTGGAGAGAGACAGGAGAGAAGAGAACAGCTTCAACCTAAATTACAAAACTGAGAAACCTACATCTGTTGTATGCTCTTACAAGCCTCCGATTTGCAAGTGGACTTATAATGCCCGGTTCGATTGCATCGACTACAATGGACGGTATGCTTCTCCCGGTTGAGATCCTCCACGCACATTCGCTTCTTCTCGGGGCGTCCGGGAGGCCGCCTAACCTTAGGAGGCCGTACAGTCCTTGTTTCATCGTCCATGGTGGTCTCGCCCTCGCCTTCCTTCTTCAAGTCGATCTTACCCGGTATGGGATTGATCTCTTCGGCATATGCAGCAGCGTAGCTAGCCACAGTGAAGTGCTTTGCTGTGAAAGCATGTATATGGTTCTTGGAGGAGATGAGGGCTGCCACAGCGTGCGAGCATGGCAGCCCGTAGAGCTGCCAGTCACGACAAGAACACGAATGCGTTCTGATGTTGACGATGTCAGAACGCTCAGCTGAGAGGACCTCAAACTCCACCTCATCTGATCGAAGAACTCGATAGGTGGAAGCGCGATTCATGGCCTCGATCATGTGCTTCTCCGCTGACGGGGCGAGAATGGAGAACCACGACTTGCACCTGGCGCGCCTCTCCTCAAACTCCATTATCAGCTTACAGTGGATCTGTTCGATCACCTGAGTCACTGGCAGCTCCCGGGATTCAAGTATCCACTGGTTGAACTCCTCGACGTTGGATGAGAGATGGCCATAGCGAGTTCCCTCAAAATACAACAACGCCCAACGAGAAGGTGGGTGTTGTTGTAGCCATTTCGATGCTTCTGCCGAGACCTCCTCGAGTTCAGCCATTTTCTCCTTGAACGCAGAAGCAGTAGTGGCGTATGCTGCTTTCCAGAGCAGCTGGACAAGCCGGGGGTTCTTGAATTCTCTAACAATGCTTTCGCTCAAGTGTTTCATACAAACGGCGTGACAGCAAGCCGGGAACTTCCTTTTCACAGCATCCCCGATACCTTTCTGCCATTTGGATAAGAAGGTGAGATGCGGTATGATCTCCGTGTGCATCTCAAAGGCCTTGCGTAGCTCAGACAAGAACCACATCCAACTCTCATCGTTCTCCACATCAACAACACCAAAGGCAAGCGGAAATAATCCACCATCCGCATCAAAGGAAGTTGCAGAAAGCAACGTGCCAAGATATTTACTTTTTAGCGGAAAACCACCAAGCCCAACGATAGGGAGGCAACCCTCAAAGAACCCCTTCAAAGAAGCATAAAACGAAATAAACACACGTTGGAACCGGTTGTCAGAGCCAGCGGTAAACACCTCAGCAACACTTCCCGGGTTGTTCTTCCTGATCTGCTCACAGTACACCGGAAGGAGGTAATACCCTTCTTCAGAAGAGCCGTATATGGCTTGCAGTCCGCGCTCCTTGGCACGCCAGGCCTGCTTGTATGGTATAGTGATCCCGTATTGCTCATACACATCGTGCAAGATATCCTTTGGCTTGTAGTTTATGTTGTCACGCAACCGTTCCTCTATAAAGCTGACGATCCAGTCCACAGAAGCCTGATGATGCCCAGCATACGCGTTCTTCCCACAAGTGTGTGCTCCATCTAGACTTCTTATAGTGAAAGTCGGAGCATTTGGAAGCTTCACAGCACGTATGCGCCATGGGCAGCCCTCAGCAGCACATTTAGCTATGTAACGGATGAGATCACTCTTAACAATCCGAAGCTCAAAGTGCTGTGCAATGGCGGCCTCTTTGATTGCACTGCGGAAGGCCTTAACGTCTGGAAACTCCTGGCCAACAACAAAATCGCGATCTTCCATACAACAGAGTATCAACAGAAAGGTTCTGTTTCTTCAACACAACCATTAACCAATCCGCTTATTCGATTCAATGATTTCCTTAGCAACTCTACAAACACTCTAGAGTCCACAAAATCACAAACAATAAACACAGTGTTATTCTGCATTCCAATGGTAGAATGGTGAAATCAGCAACATTAACACATAAAATGATAATTTTAACCAAACACACCAAAGATTCAATAACCTCATATTTTGTGTTCTTAAAAAAAAATCCAAACACAATAATACTAATAATAAGTAAATAGTAGTACAAGAATTACTGTTATTCATCACAAAGGCTAATTAGAGTGTAAACAGCTCGGACTACTCGAAAAGAAAGCGAATTGCTGCAATCAAATTGAGAGGAGATTTTCATGGAAATTAATAGAGAAACCCCAGAAAACAGGAAATTGTATGAAATTAAAGTTACAATAGAGCTAAACAGACGAAGAGGGAATGAATTGGAGTATGATACTGACCTGAGAGTTACAGTGGGGAGTGATCGATGAGAGAGAGTGAGGTGGGATTGGGGTTTGAGAAGAAAGGAATAGGGCTGAAGGAGAAGGAGAAGGAGAAGGAGAGGGAGAGGTCAAGATTTTAGCTTTCGACATTTTCATGTTCTTTTCTAACTTTTAGATTTTGGAATTTTCTATTTTTTTCTCAACATCAATTTTGGACCCATTCACTTTTTTTGTTTAGTTTTATTTTATTAGGAATGATGATCACTTTTATAAAATCACATTTATTAATAGTTTGTTCTACAATTTTTAAATAATAAATCATAATTTTAAAAATTCTCAATCGTTCAATCTTACTAACGTATTTTATTCTTCATATATTTTTTAATTTTTTGACACAAAACTACGTTGTCTGATTATCCACGTCTGTCATATTAATACAAATTTATGTTACTATGAATTGACATAAAATTTTACACATTTTGCGCCGATTTGAATTTAGTTTCAAATTTATCCCAAAAAAATTTGGATAGTAAATGACTGAAGGCCATAAACATATGTTGATTTTACGTTTTTGGTCAAAAACATTATCTTTTAAATTATTGCATCTTGAACAAATGAAAACGGTCTGAATTTAGTCCATTTTGGATGGAGCCGTCAAATTTTTAACCGTCAACGACAATTAAGTGAATTTTGACTGGATTAACAACTTTTAATTAGAATATGAAGTACGAGACCGCTCAATTTTCTTTTAATACTACAATAACCTATCATTTGTTATTGTTTTGTTATAAAAAGACTAAAAGCCATTTGCGGTGCTAAATATTCTAATAAAAAGTTGTTAATCTTGTCAAAATTCATTTAATTGTCGTTGACCGTTAAAATTTTGACAGCTCCATAAAAAATGGACTAAATCCGGAGCGTTTTCATTTGTTATGGACCAAAATCGTAAAATCGTCATATGTTTAGGACCATAAATGGCCTTTAGTCCGTGGTAAGATTAAGACATCGGAAAATGTAGAAAAAACAATGCGAAAAATGACAAATAATTCTATAATCAATTTTGCGGATTGGGCCAATAAATTCGGTTGGGTCACTACATTCTGGCCCAATAGGCTGAAGGCCCAATGAATTGCATTTCTCCTACAACCAGCAGCCACGTAGGATAGATCCCAACGGCTACTTTCCGACTGCTCCTATTTGAATTTTCTCATTTCTTCTTGTGCTGTCGCTTCACACAAGTGCACAACGCTCCATCTCCACCCCTTTTTGCTCCGTTAATAATTCACAGAGAGAGAGAGGTTTATATCGGTGAAGGACTAATCTCACTGAAAATGGAGGAGTGTAATGAAATTCCGACTAAATTCTCATCAGTTTCATCATCGGAAAACCGAGACTCGATCGGGTCACTCAACGGCGGAGAGGACGACGAATTTTACGATAAAATTGAGGCGCCGAAGTTTGTGGACTTCACTGTTCCGGATCACTACAGCCCCGACGACCATTACTGGTTTTGCCTCCGCGTCGGTTAGTTCCCAAATTCCAGATCTCGGCTCTCTTCTCTACTTTCCGAATTTTGATTTTTCTGAATCTAGGTTTTGCAGTTGGCTTTGTTTTTGTTGGTGGTAATTTTGCAATGAGAGCGAAAGAGAGGGGTTTCCTCAGTTAACTGCAAATTTTGTGGAATTCTGAGCTTATTCATTGTATTGTTGATTGAATTGCTGCGGTTAGCAAAGTAGATTTATGTATTGATCTTTGGTTCTGTATCACTTTTAACTCTCTGTTGAAATTGATCTTCAATTTTCAGGATAATATCCTAAAAATCTTTGAATATTAGTGTTTAAGAAGAAGAATGTTGATTTTTGTTTCAGGATGTGACCAAAAGCATGAGGAAGAAATGGATTCTGAAGCAATCTACAACAATTTTGTCCTTAGGGTTAGTCATCAAATCATTGATTTCACCACTGCATTGCCTCTTCTCGTGTGGATTACTAAATCTTCTTTTGTTCTGCTCAAACAGGTGATGGCAGCTAGGAGTCCCAATGTAAGGCTTCGAAAAGCACTAGATAGAAATGCTTCGAGGTATGTTTTAAGTCTCATCGTGCAGGTTTTTTTTGGTAGCCATTCTACACTGTCATCTTGTTAATTGAATGATATCTTTTGCAGAACACCTACAAAATGCCCACTTTCAGCTCCTCCGAAATCATCCAAACCAAGACTGTCAAGGATGGCTGTCATTTCATCAATGTCTAAGAAGATGGATGAGGGCAAGAAAAAGGTCGTTCGGCCCCTTTTGAAGCCTGGATCTACACCAGTGACAAAGACGAAACCGGTTGCTGCAAAGTATCTCACCACTCCAAGGAATAAGAAGAGCATATCTGATCAAAGTTCGTTTAGAAGTGTTCAGCATCCAAAGCGTATCAATGTTGAAGTGCCAAAGAGTCGAATGGTGGCGAAGGCGTTGGTTTTTCGCTCTCCAAAGAAAGCCATCAAGGTGAAGACATCTTTTGAGCTGCGTACACCTGTCTCTAAGTTATGCCAAGGGATGAATAAGCTTGAGATTTCGAGTCAGAGAAGAAAACCACTACAAACTTGCAAAGGCCAAGAAGATAAATTGGGAAGATCAGTTAGAACAAAGACCAAAGGACAGTTATCTCAGAAGCAGGAGTGTGAGAAATTTCTGGGAAGGGATGAGACACATAGCTTGAAGAAAGAAGAAAGTTGTGCTATTGGAAAACAGTTGGACACAAAAGTCAGTGAAGAGTCTGGACTTCAAGAATCTAGTCATGAAGAAGCACATTCGACAGTGCCACCAGCGACACAGTGCTTGGATTCTGCCTCACCAGATTATTCAAAGGGAGAAGTTGCAAAAGCTGAGGAGTGTAATGGGAATGAAAACATTACTTCAGAAAGTTGTGTAGACCATCATGGAAACAATTCTTCTGAAGGAGAACGAAACGGACTTGACTTTGAGGATGGAGATGACAAAGAAAACGTTGCAGCTTCTGATGAGAACAGGTTCGAAACTCTATAAACATGTTGAAAAAATATTTTCAGCTCTTTTTGAAGTGATAATAATCAGTATCATATTGTATGCAGAATGCCAAGCAACATTCTGAAGCAAAATGAAAGAAAAATCTTTGGAGTGCACCAGAAATGCGACCAAGTTAGAAAGAAGGTTTCTTTTTCGGACTTTGTTGTTGGTTACATTTTTTCATGCAACATGTTACCGATTGCAATAAATTATTGATTGCATAGGTTACGCAAGCACATGATATTCTGAAAGAGGGTTTGAGTGGTCCGGTGATGAAGCTGAAGAAACCAAAGGCCACAAATCCTAAACCATTTAGACTACGAACTGATGTGAGGACCCATCTCCACATAGCAGCTGAATTTTTGAAAATTAAAGCAAACAGAGATCTAATCACATTGTAATTTCAGGAGAGAGGTGTTCTTAAAGAAGCCACCTTGGATAGAAGAGTCGGTGTAGACTCCCCAGCTAGCCAATGTGAAAATACAAATGTGAGCACCCCAGGTGGGAAGTTACAGAAGAAAAACGCTAGTGATATTCAAGTAAGCATTTTTCATTCATTAGGAGTAATTCAGACTTCCTTCAAGTGTAGCAGTAGAGGATTTAGCTGATGCGAATTTAACTTTTGCAGAAAGGGAGCCCGGCAGTGGTTTCAAAGACTCCAAAGCGGCAGGAGAGATTGAAATCAGCAGCTCCGATGACACCAGAAAGTAATAAACCTAAAGAGCAAAAGGTGAAGAGTAGTGCTATGCAGAGGTTGGAGAAGTTCAGGAAACTCACATCATCTTCTGTTCCCAAACGCGTGAGGCCTCAGGGGTAAGTCTCTCTCTTCAATCAAACATGCCTTTACTTAGATGGTTGATAGATAAAAATGGATATTTTGATATTTGCAGGGTTGAATCGAAAAAGCAGGAATTGGTTTCATTGCTGATTCCCGGTCAAAAGCTGGACGTGATACACGAAACTTCACCCCAAGTTTCGGAACCACAGAGCACTGGAAAGGCAGGTGCGACTGTGAGGAGGAACGGTTGGCGCTGAACCTAAGTTGAGCACACACAGCGACACAGTTTTGTGACCACGATTGCTCCTGTTTGTTCAATTATTTATTGAATTATTATTTGGTTGCTGCCATACTTCATTTCTGTTATTGTAAAGTGTAAAAACCAAACTACCGGCATATTGGTCGATTCTGTTTTATGCATTAAGGCAAGTGTGTTATACAAACTCAGTTGTTTAACTTTAGAAGATGAAATTCATAATTTCAGTAGTATATCAAAATCATACTTATAATCCTTCCAAAGACCAAAGTCGAAATATTCGGAACCAGAAATACACTAATTCCCAACCGAATCTGTTTGATTCGACATTATCACCAGAACTAGAAAAGGCAACACCGGCTATAAGAATAGGTCTAGGGAGCACCCCCCTTGATGATAACCTTCATCTTCTCAGTTGCAGCAACAAGTTCTCTCGATATTCCTGGTTCGTTAGCCGAATGCCCAGCATCAGGAACCACCTGTGCAATCCAACAAATTCACTCATATAAATCAAACTTATTCTTTTTCCATCCTTCAATTTCTCATACAAAAAAGCTTCATCTATTCAAATGTATTTTCCTTTCTCCAAAATAACTCTCCTCAGTCCTAAGGATTTAGAAAATTTGGTAATTCTGTTGTACTAGTCATATTTACCTATATGTTAGCTTCATTAGTCATTGCAAGACATATCTCTTCGATATTTTCAGCATCAGAAAAAACAATAGTACTGATGTCCTATCACGCGGATTTTTTTTTTTAATTGACAAAAATGTCGAAAAAGTGGAAATGCATTCTCACCCTAAAATCAGCCTCAGGCCAAGCCTTATGAAGATCCCATGCTGACATCATGGGGCAGCAGACATCATATCTCCCCTGCACGATGAATCAGAGACTTCAATATCACGCGTCTCAAACTCAGTATGTTTTTTCTTCTGGCGTAAACTCAAACGCTCCCAATTATGACAAGACAATGTAAGAAAAACTATCTGGCACGCAAACACATATGCTACAAAATATCGATATATAATAGTTCCTCAAAATAATTCAACATTCTGAATAACCATATCGAAGTCTCTGGACTGCAAATATTATTCTCCACATTCAAGAATTATATTTAAAGATTTTATATATTTTACCATTAAAAAGGTATTAGTAAACAAACCTGCACAATTACAGTGTTGATATGCTTTATTTTGTCAAGATTGTCCAACAGGTAGGAGTCTGAAGGAAAAAAACCTTTGTTGACAAAGTAGTGATTCTCAATCCTTGCAAAAGCCTGGAGAAAGAGGAAAAAGTTAATCTAATGGAAAAATCACAAAAACAATTAGACAGATACAAAATTCCAAAGCAGGAAGCTCTCAGCCAAAATTTATGTTGCAGATACTGAAGGAACAGAAACCATTTGCAGAAACCTTGCAATTTCATGAAATTTGGACTACATCACTACTGTGTTCAAATGAATCCAGCAAACTGAAAAGAAAATAATTATTTTCACGAAGATTACATATTTCTGATAGATCTGGTGGCATTGATAATCATTGAGTGAAATACCAACACTTCATCAATAGTTAAAACATTGATGTCCTAGACTAAAAAACATTGATAATCATTGGGCGAAATACCAACACTTCATCCATCACTTCTCGAAAACAAGAAAGTTGCTTCAGTTGCATGCATTAATTGAAACAAGTTTTGACATTTTGGGAGAATAAGTAAGTACTTGTGGCTGATTATGTTTGGAATCCCATCTTAAAATATGCAACTCAATATAAGACACAGAGTACTTCCATTTAAGATTTTCTAACTGTTATTCCAAAGAGAAACAAATGGTTCTGGCAGAAGATGACTAAATGTGAACTAATTTGATATTCAAGCTTTTCTACATATCTTGCGTAGCTTTATAAGTCTTTCATAAAAGAATGAGAAAAAAATGCTAATTACATGCATCTGAACTCACCAAGCAAAACTTATCATCCTCTCCTCGTCCAGCGGTAGCTTCATTGGGCAGAAGATGAGCTGTCATCATTTCCCATTTGGTCCATGCCCTAGCAGCTGCATACTACATTATCAAGAGATAGAGATAAACAACTTTAAGGCAGACCATAAAAATGCTTCTAAGTATACTTGTAAGATAATGTGGCCCAAATCCAATTAAGATGTGTAACTGTAGGTTCTCCAAAACCCACAATTTCATGGGATGCATAATGTTAAAGATAAGGATTGAAAAAACACAAAAATTAAGAAAGGAATAAGAAAAAGAACAACAACTTAGCATGACCAACTTCAGCAAAAAAGGCACTAGGATCTCATAAGAACACTTTTTTCCAAAGGCTTTTCTGACAAAACTTATGGCTTCGTGGAGAATGGAGATATTTAGTAACAACAAGCAATCAACAAAACAACTGCGTAGAAAGCAAAACGAGAATGTCAATACTTACTTGTGTCTCCTTGTCGCTGGAGTCTAACCTCTTGTGGTAGGCATCAACGAAACATCCTCTTTCACTTTCAGGAATAAGATCTCTAAATGGTTCCCAGGCTACAAAAACAATGATTTTGAATTAACTTGAGAAATCCAGATAAACCAAACAGCACAATGGAGAATATGCATTACACTTTCTACCTAATACTATGTTCCCATTTTTTCAATCATCAAGAGCTCTGTACATACAAGCCAGAAGCCACACTAGTCTAGTTGCCATGTCGGACATACCTTTATAAAGATTACAACTTCTAGGTGAACTATTAAGAAAATGAGTAGCATACCATCAGGATATATGGCAGCAGCTCCACCCTCGTAAAACCAATCAATTTCTTTCTTGCGCAACAGAAAAATTCCTCTCAATACAAGGCCAGTCACCTTGAATATAATGCAAGTTAAAGGCAATCAACAGTCAGTTCAATATAACGAGATGATTATTTGTCATTATAATATGCAAAAAAACTATAATCTCTTTTGAGAAGTATGAAAAAGGATAAACAAGAAACCTTGTCAGGATGTGATTGACTATACGCTAGGGAGAGTGTGCTTCCCCATGAACCACCGAAAACCTGTAAATGTATATTGATATGAAACACATAAAGCGGCATCCACCAAAGCATTAAGAAGTAGCAGTTACCAGCCATTCTGAAACTTGTAAGTGTGTTCTTAGTTTTTCAATGTCTTCAATGAGTTTCCAAGTTGTATTCTCCTCCAAGCATGCATGAGGTGTACTTTTACCAGCGCCTCTCTGGAAGAGAAATATTTAAAATTGAAAACGTCACCCATTGTGTTCCTTAGCTTCGTTAAACCAAATAATTAAAATCACAAACCTGATCAAACAAAATGATCCTATAAAACTGGGGATCAAAGAATTTCCGGTTCTTAGATGAAGTACCACCCCCTGGACCTCCATGCAGGAAAATCACTGGCTGCACGAATAAAAGATCATAAAAAAGACAGCACATAGTTGATCTTAATCCATAAGATGCCAAAGCAAAACTTTGAGAAATTCATTATTGCACAACATGACAACACCCTATATAATGTAATCTACTGAGAATAAATTATCACAGTAGAAATGATCCAGACAGTTAAGTTAGAGAGGAAAAAGTGACTGTTGACACTCTGCCTTATATAGATAGCATTTTTTTCACAAGCTTAGTGGAAGAAGACTCAAAGCAAAATCTAGAGAAGCAGGTTGCGGCTCATACACATTCCTTCTCATCAAGACTGATTGGGAATGCATCAACCTTCTGACACCAATTCTGTTCCACCAAGCATGATCTTAAATGCGGAAATTGATCATATGTTCCTTTTCATTTTTCAAGCATCTAATTAGTGCCCATCTAACAAAATTTGGGCCAAATTAAGAACTCTCCCAATAATTAAAACAGTTGCACCCTTGCCATGACCCAAGTTAGGAATTTACACATAAGACATCCACGTGCATTCGATACTAACACAAATCTTATAGCAGCTACGACACAAGACAGGTACACATGATGTAGAGAGGTAACAAAAACTCACATGCCCATCTGGATTCCCAGACTCCTCATAATATACTGTGTGAATGTCCGAAACCTTTAGAAAGCCAGTGTTGTACGGCTCTATATCCGCATAAAGGCTCGTATTCACTTCAGGAGACACTCCCTTGGATGCCATAGTCTCTGAGATCACTAGCCTATCACTGTTATGGTAATCAAGATTACGGTTTCGACTGAGCACCGCTAGATTTCTTCTCCTTCCTGCACACATGACACACCCCTCACAAAGTCAACCAACGAAGCATCCAATGACAGACAAAAGATAACCATTTTCACAGTAAATAATCTGAAGATAAAGATTCTCTAATCAACCAATTTCTCTAGTAACCAAGATTAACAGAATGCAAAATCCAATACCACAGAAATAATCAATCTGACAGTCATTCACTTGTTTCAGTATGTGTGTGCATATGCTCTATCTAACGCAGCATAAGCACTGATTACCACCATTGATGGAGAAATTAAAAATTCAATCTTTGTGGTTATCTAATTCTGGGACGGTCAAATCTTGATCCCTTTCGCCCCCAATAATCATTACCCATTTAATTACAAAAGGAAACCTATCTATTTGTTTTTCTTTCTTCAATGTTACGATGATCACAAGGAAAAATCAGTGAGCTATAGAGAGAGAGAGAGAGAGAGAGAGAGAGAGAGAGAGATCGTGACCTTGAGTGGTAGGATTATTGATCGGAGGAAGAGCGGGAGTTGAAGAAATATGAGTGAGAGAGAGACAAAGAGGATTATTGTGAGGGACAACTGCGACACCAATGTTCATTGCTCAATCCGATCAATTTCAATTGGGAAATTAGCCATTATATTCACCAATTAAAAAAAGCCACGAACTTCGATGAAAATTATGATACTAAATTTTTTTTAATCTTATTTTATCATTTTTATTACACTCATCTACTATCTTTTCTCATAATTATACATATCGAAATTCTCTATTCAATTAATATGAAAAATTTCATTATGAATTAAATATCATTGAAATGTGAGATAAATTTCATGTGATAAAATTTCTGCATTGAATAAATAAAAATAGGATTACAAATAAATACACCGACAGAGAATAACCTCTTCTCAAATATTGCAACTTCTATTGCAGCTGGTAAATTTTCATCAATGTATGTTGTTTTTTCACGAAACCTTTCCAGACAGCCTTCTCGCAGGATTCCACCACTTCTCACTCACCTACGTAAAACCCATTTTCCCACTGAAACTGATCTCGCCCACGAAGACTTGTCTCCACAAATTCTCTCTGGAATCGCAAAATCTGCGATATCAAAGTGTTCAGATATCAAGGCTTCAAACAAAGGTGATAAATCTACCTCTCTCTTACTCAAAGATTATATTTTTAGACTCTCTGACATATCCCCTAAGATAGTGCGTCGATTTTGGAGAGTGTCTGTGTTAAGACCTCAAGATGTTCTTGAGTTACTGGTGGGGTTTGAATGTAGAAGTGAGAAATCTGAGATTGAGGTTAGAAAGGTCGAATCTTTGTGGGGAATTTTCAAGTGGGCCAGCAATCAATCTAGAGAGTTCGAACATTTACATCGTTCATGTAATATTATGGCTTCGATGCTCGTGCAGGCCGGGTTTTATCGGGAGGTGGAGAACTTGTTGTCAAGGAGGGAATGCCAAGGATTTCTGTTGGCTTATGAGGAAGTTTTCAGTGGTTTGATTGAAGGGTATGTGGGGGAATTTGAATTGGATAGGGCTGTGTTGGTTTATGAGAGAATGAGGGGCCTAGGTTTAGTGCCGTCTAGGGAGAGTTATCGAGCCCTGCTTAGGTATTTGATTGAGGTTGATGCAGCACAGTTGATGTATCATGTTTACGAGGATATGATCAATGTGGGGATAGGAGGGAGTTTGGAGGAAAAATGGATTCATGAAAATGTGATTCGAAGGCTTTGTGTGGATGGGAAAGTGCAGGAAGCTAGAGATCTGTTTAGGAAGGTCATGAGTTTTGGAATGAAACCAAGTAGTTTAATCATAAGTGCAATCGTTAGTGGGTATTGTGATAAGAAGGACTACGATGATCTGTTGAGTTTTTTCGCTGACTTTAAAGTTGTACCGGATGCTATACATGGGAACAAGATTCTGTCTTCAGTGTGCAGAAACTTCGGTGTTGAGGAAGCAAGTGTGTTCTTGCGGGATTTGGAAGAACTTGGTTTTCACCCTGATGAAATATCGATAGGTATCTTGATCGGGTCCAGTTGTCGTGAGAGGAGACTGAAGAATGCTTTCTTTTATATGTCAGATATTTTGTCAAGAGGTCTCAAGCCGCATCTATATTCTTATAATGCACTGTTGAGTGGTTTGTTTAAGGAGGGTATGTGGATACATGCTCGCGGCATACTTGTTGAAATGAAAGATATGGGAGTGGCTCCCGATTTCTCCACCTATAAAGTACTCGTGGCTGGATTTTGTGAAGCTAGAAAATTTGACGAAGTAAAGGCAATAGTTTGTGAGATGTTGGATCATAGCTTAGTAAAACTCTCAGCAACGGAAGATCCACTAGCTAAAGGATTCGAGCTCTTGGGGCTGAGTCCATTGAGTGTGAAGATTAGAAGGGACAATGACAAAGGATTTACTAAAGCAGAGTTTTTTGACAAACTTGGTAATGGACTCTATTTACAAACGGATCTGAATGAGTATGAGAGAGCAATTACTCAAGTTCTCGATGATGCCATGATGCCGGATTTCAACTCCTATATAATGGAGAAAATACATAGTTTAGGCACAGAAAATATTCTCATAATGGAGGGTGAAATGACACGGTGGGGCCAAGAAATATCTTTACCTGCCTTGTGTTCGTTATTTTGTTGCCTCTATCGAGCTCCCTACAATGCCAAGGTCATTAACCATCATTTCGAGACCATCTCCAAATCAACTTATCAACTCGATGAAAGCACTTTAAATTTGCTCGTTCGGACTAACTGCAAAATGGGATACACTTTTAGGGCAAGGACACTTTTTGATGGTATGACACGAAGGGGTTACAAAATTGATAATGGTACATACTCTGCGTTGTTGGTTGATGCATGCAAAAAAGGTGACTTGGCGAGCCTTCACTTCTACTTGAATCTTGCACGCAAATCTAATTGGTCGCCTGAAGTGAAAGATGGAAAGGCCATTCTACGTCATCTCTGCAAGAACAAGTTGTTAAATGAGGCACTAGAGTTATTTGAGGCCATGCTCTTTGTCAGCTCTTGTGATATTTTGGATATTTTTGACTCATTACTTGAAGGGCTTTGTCGTCAAGGATTCACTGGTACTGCTTGTGTTTTGATAGACGAGTTTTCGAAGCACGCCACCTTGTCTTATTACCACATACCTTATAGCTGTATTGTGAGTGGGTTTTGTCAGGAGAAAAGGTTCGCAGAAGCCTACAAGGTTCTCGAAACTATGATCCCTAAGGGCCTGCCTCCGCCTATGGATGCATTGACTCGCTTAATTTCTCACTTCTGCAGGACTAATTATGAGAACGCTGTTGAACTGAGAAATATGTGCTTGAAGAATCAGTCTTCTGCAAAGCTCCCTTTCCACTCTGCTTTCGTGAATGGGCTCTGCAAGTTGGGAAGGTTTGAAGAAGCTGCTCGTATATTCATGGAAGTGAAGGGCTTAGTTCTGGATGCTGAGATGTGTAACTCTTTCATTACAGGATATTGTCAACGAAATAACTTGAAGAAAATTCGAGAGACCCTCGGGGTAATGATACGAAAGGATTTAAGTATCTCCCCTTCTAGTTACAGTAGTATGGTATGCCTCATATGCAGAGATGGAAAGTTCTCTCTTGCACTGAGCTTGAAAGAGCTTATGCTTCGAGTAACTTGCATCCCAGAGCTCGTGCTGTATAATATTCTGATATTTCACATTTCATCGAGGCGGAAGACATTGGATACAGTGATTGGTGCTCTTCAGAATAAAGGACTACATTTTGATGATGTTACTTTCAATTTTGTCGTTCGAGGACTCCTGTTGCATAAAGATGTATCACACGCTCTTCACTACCTGACAACTATGATGAGGAAAGATCTGAAGCCAACTAATCGTACGCTACGAGGAGTTATCAATTCTCTCTGCCACAAAGGAGAGCTTGAGCCAGCCTTGAATTTGAGTCGAGAAATGGAATTGAGAGGTTGGATCCATGGTTCGGCCATTCAGAACGACATCGTTGAGGCACTTCTCAGTAAGGGTCAACTCCATGAAGCTGTAGGATTTCTTGACAGAATGGCGTTGAAAGGTCTGATACCGAACGACATCAAGTATGATAATTTAATCAAACAATTTTCCCAGCATGGCCATGTGGATAAAGCAGTCAACCTTTTGAATGTCATGCTGCAGAAAGGAAGCCATCCGGAGGCCACCAGCTACGACTGCCTCATTCAAGGTTTCTGCAATGGCCAGAAGTTGGATGTAGCTCTGGATTTTCATAAGGAGATGCTGTGTAGGGACTTAAAACCGAGTATGACTACTTGGGACACTCTTATTCGTGCATTGAGTGCAGGTGGTCGAGTGGTGGAAGCAGAAGATCTGCTTAAATCCATGATCCAGTTAGGTGAAACTCCACAGCGTGAGGCATTCAACTGCGTGATTAATAGATATCGGTCAGAGAAAAACATTAGCAAGACATCGGAGCTCTTGAAAGTGATGCAGCAGAAGGGCTATGAGCCAGACTTTGACACACATTGGTCTCTGATAAGCAACTTGAGCCATTCCACTAAGAAGGATGGAGGCAGTTTCCTGTCGAATCTCCTGTCCGGTTTCAGCTCTGCAGGGAAGAACAACCCCATAACTGGCTGATGTAAGTTTATATCAGTTTAGTTTCTCCTGTTGTTAGTGATTTCACATCTGTATAAATTTAATGTTTAATTTTGCATGCCTTATCCAATTAAATTTGTTGTTTCCCCCTTAAAAACTTGTTTTTTGTGTTTAAATCGGAGTAAGGAAGCTTGGAAAGAGAGAAAGCTAAATTTTAGGAACAATGTTTCACTGCTAGAAAGAAGATGGACTGATGGAGTACTCTCACCAATTTGGAACTTCTGCTTGAATTAGCAAATACAATAAGGAGATGTGGCAGCTATGAATGTGTAGTGACCAATACAACAAATAGATAAGACGAATATTGCAGTTGACCTTAAAGAGAGAGTTTTAGGCATGAGGATGAACATGTAATTCTTGAATGCACTTTGATTGGTTTCTTCCACTATATAGAGATTGTTCAAGACATTAACCTCACTTCAGTATTCTGACTGTTGATGCTACTTTGATGAAGCATACAAGACAAATATGGCGTGCAATGAAAACATAGCTAAACTTCAAGCTGGCTATCTCTTTCTCGAGGTCTGTTTCATGACTATTGTTTTAATTGTGTTTGATAATTCTTGTTTTATCTAATGCAAGTGTAGTTGATTAGAATCTCATTATGCATATGCTTTATTAGATAGCAAGATGGAGAAATGCACACATTGCTAAAAATGCAGATGCTAAACTTATCAGCCTTGGAATTGGTGACACAACTGAGCCAATTTCAGAAGTCATTGCTTCTGCCATGTCAAAGGTACTATTTTCTGAGCCTCAGTAATAATTCTTTATAGATATTTTTTGTCAAATGATACATTTAGTAAGTTAAAGTGTAGAGAGAAATAAAATATTAGTGAATGAAGTGTTGATTTTTTATCAAAAAGAGGAAATGGCTCGGGACTCCACGAAAATGAATATCGTGGGACGGAGGAGTATAATATTTTCCCTTATGTATGTCTCTGTATTTCTTGAAGAAAACTGAAAATGGGATATTGGCATGTTTGGTTATAGGTGAGAGGGTTTCTGGGGCAGGGGCAGCTGGAGAGTGCTCTGGAAGGTATGGATCTTGTGATCATACCTGCTGGATTTCCGAGGAAGCCGGGGATGCCAAGAGACGATCTGTTCAATATCAATGCCGGCATAGTTAGGACACTCTGTCACGGCATTGGTATGAGCTGCACTAATACGCTCATTAACTTGATCAGCAACCCGGTGAACTCCACTGTCCCCATTGCAGCCGAGGTCTTCAAGAATGCTGACATCTATGACCCCAAGAAGCTCTTGGGAGTCACCATGCTTGATGCTATTAGAGCCAACACATCCATGGTGCTGTGCTTTTAGCCTTGAATCATTCCTTTCGAGATTCAGTTCAAGAAAGCTTCATGGTTAGGATATTGTTTCAACTGAGCTGATCTATGTTCTTGTACAAAAATGAATTTTAGGCTCAAGTTTTGGGACTTGATCCTAGAGAGGTTAGTATTCCTGTTGTTGGTGGGCATGCTGGAGTCACAATTCTGCCCCTTCTCTCACAGGTACTAAAGATTGAATTTTGCTGTTTCCATCTTCATGTTACTGAGCGAAGTTGTGTTGTAGGTGAAGCCTCCTTGCTCGTTGACACCGGAGGAGACGGAATACTTAACCAAGCGAATTCAAGATGGTGGGGCTGAAGTGGTTCAGGCAAAAGCTGGTGCAGGCTCAGCAACTCTATCAATGGTAACAATGATTTTGGTTCAATGATGTAAGAGAAGAAGGTTCAATGATGTAGGCATATGCAGCAGTGAAATTCGCAGACGCATGCTTTCGCGGCCTAAGAGGGGATGCTGGCGTTGTTGAGTGTGCTTTTGTGGCTTCACAGGTACCTCTACCTGAGCTTCATGAAATCCCACCTTCATGTCTCTCTGAATGATCGGTTTGTAGGTAACGAACCTCCTGTACTTCGCAACCAAGGTGAGGCTTGGCTGCTTGGGCGCGGAGGAGCTGAGAAGGTTTACCATCTAGGGCCATTGAATGAGTATAAGCAGGGACGGAGATAGCCTATGCGAAGCCCCCGCTTCAGCAGGGGCTTGGCCGGTGCCATCCTTGTAGATTCGGTTAGTGTGTTTTTATGCTTTATTTTACAGAGATAGAAGGAATTGATGAAAGAAGATGGTCGAGAAAGAGAGGGGAGAAAGGAGTATGATTATGAGTCATGACGTTGGGAATAAGAGAGCACCGTTTGCACCATTCTTTTGTTTTGTGGGATTTGGAAAAAATTAAAAATTGACATAGTTTAGCTCCCTTTTTTAGGCAGCAATAAATTCTGTTTTACCAAATTTTTGATTTGATAAATTAAATCCAATATATTTACATGGATATATTGCCAATCCAAACGTACAACGAAGTATAATTTAATGGTGGAAAATGAGTAGTACTAATAAAGAAGACATTGACTTAATTTTTTCTGCCGTTTAAGTCACTAATAGTCTATTATTTTAGGAATACATTAATATTTGTTCTTCTACTATAAAAACGTTTGGAGAATCAAATTGTACTATTTAAAGTTTTATTATTTTATTTGTATAATAATCTTTTGTATTTAATCAAATTATTATTAATTTTTTTTTCTGTAATTATTCATCTCATATTTTATATTCGGTCTGTCTACTAATACATATTCATTTATTTTTTACTAATTTTTAAAATAGGTTTCACATTCCACTCCTATTTTATTATAAGATAATACTCCATATAAAATATGCACATTCCATTAACTTTTTTCTTTACATTTTTAATATTTGAAATGAGCCACAGTGGGATAAGTATTATTAGAGGTGCCCACGGTTCAGGAACCGACGGTTACGATTTGGAACCGCCGGTTTCGGTTTTGAAAATTGTTGAACCAAAACCGAACCGTGAGGGTGTTTCGCGGTTACGGTTACGGTTCCGGTTCCGAACCGGTGGTTTTTCGGTGATTTTTTTACGGTTTTTCACGGTTTCGAACCGTCGGTTTTTTGCGGTTCAAGCTTGATTTCACGGTTTTTCTGCGATTTTTTGCGGTTTCGATTTGGAACTGCTCGAAACCGACGGTTCCGGCATCGTTTCGGTTCGAAATTATTTGAACCTGAACCGAACCACGGTTCAAAAATTAACGGTTTCGGTTCGAAACCGTAACCAGCGGTTACTGTTTCGATTTTAACCGCCGGTTCGATAAACCTTGGGCAAGTCTAAATATTATCAAATATATGAAGTACCATATTTATACATTAAATTAATATTATAACAACTCAATTTGGGACTCTTAGGATATCAAGATATCATGTTCTTCGGATTCTCAAATCGAAAATACTAGATGCACCATTGTGGACTACTAGTACATTAGAGAAGGTTAGTCACTACCAGAGATTCAAAAGCATCACATGTTTTGCCGTATTTGTCGTTAATTTTCAGCACCGGCTCATCTCAATTTCTAGTTCCGTCCCTCAGTATAAGAGGTATGGAATGTTTGTGACATGAAAAGTTGCTTGGTGAAAACCTCAATTCACTGCTTGGTGGATGGATATGGACAGGATTGGATTGGAGAAAGCAAAAGAACTTGCAGTAAGCATTCAAAAGGGAGTTTCCTTCATCAAGAAATGAAAATGGAGATGGCATCAAGAACCCCTTTTTAAGATGTATTCTGTGTCCTACAGTAGAAGTGAATGAGACAACTATACATGCTTATAGAATTCATGAAGGATCAAAAGCTGCTAATTCGTACAAAGCCATTGAGCCCGCCCTACCAGCAATGGTCGGGATTATTCAATACAACAAGTATAAACACGAACACGATGGCAAGGCAAACCCATGAAAAATAAACACTATATTACCTAAACTACTTATAAAAAGGAACAAAAAAGAATCTTTACAATATTTACAGTTTCCTCATCCTCCACAATAGATCACAACATAAATGGATTTGGAGGGTGATGAACAGCAGGCATCTTTGACATAGTAACGTTGCCCAAGAGTGCGCTCCGCGCCACGGAATCCTCTGCTATCACGGGATTGACCTGCGCCACCCTCTCCGGGACAATCCTGTCCCCATCAACCTTACCCAGCACTTCAAAGTGCATCCTCATAGTTGAGGGCTTCGTCCTCCATTCAGGCATGCCAACCACATCGCCCTCTCTCAGCCTCTTCTCGACCCCAAAACCAATCTTCACGAAAGTCTGAGCCGACACATCCGCTTTCAACACCTTGAAAGACCCCTCCTTGCCCCCTCTAGGACCCAACACAGAAGACAGCAGTGCCTCAAAGCCAAGCAAGTTCGGGTTTGAGCCATTGAGGGACACAACGGGCCACAGCGTGCTAAAATGGTCCGGTGCAAGAAGGGCTGTGGCTTCTCCTCCTTGGAGATCAACGGGAGATATAGCATCACTTCCCCTTGCCTGGTTCTTCGAAGCAGAGGACAGCTCCACTAGGCCAGGCGCAAGGCGCTTGAGCTTGAGGCGGTTGCTGGAGGAGGAAGGTGAGGGGGCAGGGGATGTGAGCGATGTCGGGCCAACTATACGAAGGGAAAGGACAGGAGCATCTTGGGAGCGAGCAACATCTTGGAGCCGCTGAGCCAGAGATAAGAGGCCTGAGGCAAAGCCATTGTCTGTGACATTGAGAGGAAGTGGAAGCTCAACCGGATGGCGCAGACTAACTGATCTAGCCCCTTTAACAGTGACAACAGCGCCATCTGCTAGGATCACCTTCTTCAGCACACCAGCATCCACATCGTGCTGAACGAAAATCGAGCAAAATCAGCAACCAACTAAAGATATCAAAAAGGGGAAATATCAACAATGGTCAGTTTCTATTACAGGCAAGGATATCCTCATGTTTTTGGCATCCTGAATCCACAGTTCCATCGGCCCGGCCAGCTGGAATGGAGCGAGCACGGGCATCTGATCGTCTACTTTCTGTCTCTCAGACAACACATTTTCCTCGCCCGGCCTCGCAGGATTTTCCATTTGGAAAAGGGGCAAATCCACATATTCCCATCGGTTCACATCCTCCAGAAGCTTCAAGGGAAGAACATTATTTTCAATCTCCACGTCGAATTCGTATGCTACTGATCTCCCCACAAGCGCATCTCTCAAATCGAAGCCTGATACCTTGAAATCGTCAGCTTGGAGCCCTAATCCCTTCACAATCGCTTCTTTCAAATCCTATAACATAAAACCATATGAATTTGAGCAATTTAATTCAATTAAAAATAACCCTAGATTGATTAGGACCTCAATTCATCAATCACACCTATACAAACCAAAGTAAATGGAATCAAAACTCACGGAAATGGCTTTCGGATAGGGAGGATTGAAATCTGGGGCGGCAACCAAAGCCGACGATTTAGATAATTGAGCTCCGATCAGAACAAAACAGAAGGCGGCAGCAATGACCGTAGATGGCCGCTCTGAGTCCATTGATGGATGAGGAAAGAATCGAGATTCTGAGCAGAAAATCAAGGGGCTGCTGATGATTGAAAATTTCTTCTTTGATTTGTTGAGAAGGAAAACTGAATCGGAGCCTGTTAACGTTTTTCTGTTAAAGCGCGGCCATTGGTTAAAAATTAAAATGGATGACGTGGATGTGGGCAGCCAATAGGAATTGAGAGAGGCGTAAACCAAGTAATGTGATTGGTTGAGAGTGACGTGGTTGCGCGGGAAAACTGGGGTGGTGTGTGCATAGATACGACGTCGATTGTGATAGGATATTTAAATTCGTGATATTTAAATCATTAATATTGATGTTTCTCGATGAATTGGATCGTTTCTTTACTATCATATGGTTTGATTTGATACAAGAATATATATGGAGAAATATTATTCTGCATATATTATGTGGACATGAGTTACGAGCTTCGTACTCGATTAAACCAGGGGTGTTGAAACGGGTAGCGGGAAACCCTCAACTTGACCCGCTATCCGTTACCCGACGACAATGGAAAACGGGGCGGGATCGGGTAGTTTGTTTTAAATTTTTTGCGGGTATGGGTATACCCGCTAACCGTGCGGATATACCCGTTAAACCCAATAATACCTGTTATTTTTAGGATTATGTTTTCAAATTTTTTATTTTAGTTAATTAATTTCAAATCTATTTATACTCCCCAATGATACACTTTATTTTCAATTATTTATCCGCTGCCAAATGAAGGATTGCAAGTTTTGTGAAAGTGAAACTTTTATTAGTTTAGTGTCTTTAGTTTTGAGATTTAAAATATTTATACTTTTAGTTGAAATATTTAGACTTTTGATGAAAGTGAATTATTTTTGATTTTATATTAAATTTTGAATGGTGATCTACTTTTAGACGTGCTTGATGTTTCTATCATATTTGATTATTTGAAATTTGGATTTGCATTATATTTCATTCGTAGTCATTTTATATTTAAGAGATGAGAAATCACCATATTTGTGCGTAGTTAATAGTTGGAAATTATGCAAATACAATAAAGTAAAAAAAGATACAAATCTAAAATCATAGTGTAGCAACTAGCAACAATCCCAAAATTTATTCTAGAATTTCAAACATGTACATAAAATTATTGTATTAGATGACTAGCATTGATGATAAACGAAAACTAAAAACATAATACCATTGAATAATATAATACACAATTCAATTTATGCCTGCGGGTTTGGGTACCCGCAACTACGGGTTTGGGATACCCGATGCGGATATGGGGTTACCCGTTTAACTATACGGGTTGGGATTGAGTAGTATAATATTGAAGTTTTTGGATACGAGTATCCGCAAAATTGGGCTTGGGTACACCCACAGGTACCCGTTTCAACACCCCTAGATTAAACTATATTTTCATTAAATTTTTTGAATTATCTGTTTGGTTTGATTCTATAACCTTAAGAATTGTTATTGATGTCAGTTAATTTTTAAACATTACCTAAAACTCAAAATTTGGTTTGTTCTTTTATATCAACTTTTTTGAAGTTACAAAGAATTTGGACACATCAAGTTTTGATTTTTTAATGTATTTCATAAAATTAATAAGAGTATTAATACTCCCTCCGTCCCAGTTTAGGAATTGAAATTAGTTATGATACGGATTTTAAGAAATTTGTGGAGTGTGTAATAAATGAAGTGAGATGGTGAGGGTGTAATAAATGAAGTGAATTAGTGGAAAGTGAGATGTTTTGACTTTTTGGTTTTTCATTTTTCTTTTTGGTTTATTTTTTTGTAGATAATGGTATTTGGGTTAGGGCTGACAATTTTTGATCCGACATGAATCCACACGAAGTTAACCCGACACGAACACGCACGTTTAGGATTTGAGTCCTTATAGGGCCGACCCAATAAGAACCCGAAAATTTTGGGTTGGGTTGGGTCGGGTTGGGTTATCCGTTAAGAAAAAAAAAAATTATTTTGATTATTTTTTTAATTAAAATAATATATAAAATTTTTATTTTTATTATTTTTATTAATTAAAAAAATATTATATTTTTAATTTTATTAGTAAAAATATGATTAATGCTATTATTAATTATTTTTTATGATAAAAAAAATATTGCTGCATACTTAAATTTTATTAAAAAATAATTATTTTAACTTTATTAGTTAGATTTAATTTTAATATACTTTAATTTTATTATTTGGATTTAAAAATTGTTCAAATTAATTATTTTAATTTTGTAATATCTTATTTTATCGTGTAATATCAAATTTTAATTATATAATATCATATGCATGTCGTAATCGTATAGCATTTATATTGTGTAGTAACTTACTATCATAAAAATATGACTGATATTTTTTTGGATAACACGAAATCTGCACGAATCCGCACGACTGATATTGTTTTGGATAACACGAATCCAACACGAATCTGTTTGGGTTGAACCCGATAAGAACACGATGATTTGGGTTGGGTTGGGACCCGATAAGATTGGGTCGATATTGGATTGACCCAATAGCGATCCAATATTCCGCACGATTTGCCAGCCCTAATTTGGGTGTATGAATAATGGGGTAAAATTTTATGTCCAAATATGGAAGATTCTAAATGTGACTCTTAAACTGTGACAGACTTTTATGACAAACTGTGACTCTTAAACTGTGATGGAGGGAGTAATTTTATGACAATCCAAATAAATGGATAAAATAAAAACAAACTAATATTAGCATTAACTAAATGATCCAGATTCATGTGCTTACATAAGATTTATAGTATGACATTTGTCTCTCTTAATATACTTTAATTATATAAATAACAAATTTTTTCTTCATGTTTATGACACTTTATAAATTTCAAAATATAATACTTTATTTTTATTAAATATTAAATTTAAAAATAATACTCCCTCCGTCCCCCATTAGCGGTCACAGTTTGACCGGGCACGGGTTTTAAGAAATATAAAGAAAAGTTGGTTGAATATGAGGTCCACTTTTTTATATTGGTTTTATAATAAAATGTGAGTGAAGTGAGTTAGTGGAATGTGGGACCTACTACCATTTATGGTAAAAATGAAGTGTGACTCTTAATTGGGGACGGACCGAAATGAAAAAGTGTGACTCTTAATCGGGGACGGAGGGAGTATTTTGCTATAGTACACTCTACCTTATGAGTAAAAATTCCATGCTCCTTCCATACCAAATTGGCATGGTGACTTGGTGTACTTCACCAATAATTTCTTGACAAATGGAAATTAAAAACACCCACATGCAAATTCAATGAAACTAATTGCACATAATAGACACCCATTAATTATGGAAAGTGGCATTATATTAGGCTTGCAATATACTGCTCCTACAATATATATGTATACTAGTGTTAAATATGGAATACGTTTATATACTTCTTAATGTAATAATATTTCACATAAAAAAAAGTAATCATATTACATTATTTTTCATGTAAAATAATTACTATATTACAACTCTTTGATAGCATTTAAGATTTTATTAGTGAGACCATTTATTCTTATTTTATATTTATATATATATAAAATTTTTATACAAATAAAAATTATGACTATAAATTATGACCATTTAAGATTTTGTTAGAATACTAAGTCATCAATTATATTTTTAATATTTTCTTATTAACATGTAGTTAAGAAATATATTGCAAGTTATCATCATGTAAAAAATCAAGATATACTTAAGAGTATGATAAGAAATTATAAGCTATAGTCATAATTTTTTTTGTATAAACATTTCGTATATATAAATATAAAATAAGAAAATAGTCTCACCAATAAAATCTCAAATTAGTACACTATCAAGGAATAATTTTATTTTCTTCACGTGAAAAGTATAGTTATATGATAACTTTTTTATATGTAAAATATTACTCCTATTATATTAAGAGATTAATATACATATATATTATAGTAGTATATTGAACGCTTATTATATGAATGTAAGCTATATTTAATTGTAGTAATATAATGTCACCTTCCACAATTAATGGACGTCTATATTGTGCAATTAGTTTTATTGTTTAATTGATGTGGCATGTGAATTTTTTTATTTCCATTTGTCATGAAATTATTGATGAGGTATATCAAGTCACTATATCAACTTGGTACGGAAGGATTATGAAATTTTTACTCCTACCTCATCATTCCTAAATGGTTTAAGAGTTTTAGACTATCAAAAAGAAAAAAGTGCGAAAAGGATATCTCTTAAACTTAATGAATCATTCCTAAATGGTTTAAGAGTTTTAGACTATCAAAAAGAAAAAAGTGCGAAAAGGATATCTCTTAAACTTAATGACTAATCAAAATGTAAAAAATAACAACGTAACACGACCTATTGACACTCGCCACGCAAACATCAACTTTATGATAAATGCTAAATAAAATATAGCTATTAATTAGTCAAAGCTCTAAAGTGAAAGAATTAATAGTATTAGTTAGGTAACTTAGGTTGGTACAAATGAAATTTCCTATGATCTTCATTGAAGTTTCTTGTGTTTTTCTTACGTCTTTTGACCATAGTCGAAGCTAGTAAATAAGCGCGTCATATATGATATACTAATAATTACGTTTTAAAAATAGTAAGTAGAGAAAAACAAAAAATTGGATTGCAATTTAGGAAGATATATTTGTAATTTCATGTAAAAAATTTCTCCCAAAAAATTCAATTTGATGCAGCAATGTTAATTAATATGACGAAATAACGACGTCCTTTTGATTTTTTTTTAAGTCCTTGTATTATGGTTATTGGTTAATATCACTCGCTATATAATAATATAAAGTAAAGTACATCATCGAATATATATTGTTCATGTGACTCAGTCAAAGAGTTAGAGCATGACGTGGCTTCCATTTGGATAAAACTTCAAAATGACGTCATACTCTTGTTTTAATTATGAATTACTAATAAATTTAAATCAGTTAAAATGCTGCCTTTCAAGATTTATTTAGAAATGATATAATTAAAATTGAATCGGAGAACATTGAGAACAAAAACGAAATTTTCAATATAATTATAAAGTAAACATTAAATCATGAAATGATGAAGTGCATATAAGATCAAAATGTTGGTATATTGACACCCAGCTAGTTAGTATTATTAACTTAAAAACATTTTAATCATCCGTCCCTGAAAATTTGTCACATATTTTCTTTTCCGTCCGTTCATAAAAATTTCACCTTTCACTTTTACCATTTTTGGTAGTGGACCCTACATTCCACTAACTCTTTTACACTTATATTTTATCATAAAACTAATATATAAAAGTAGGACGTACATGCTAACAACTTTTTCAACTCACTTTCTATTATATTTCTTAAAATCCGTGTCAGGTCAAATAATATATTAAAAAAAATGCGTATATAGTTATAGTTTCTATGACATAAGACCATCTCCAACCGTAGTCCAAAAATGAGTTTTGGTGTAGAAATCTTTTCCAACCATACACCAAACTCAAACCCATTTTTAGTGTTTTTTGTGAAACAACACCAAATATGATGTTACTGCAAAAATTTTATGAGACAAAAACCCAAAAATGGTGTAAATGGTTGGAGTAAAACTAATTTTTGGTGTGACGTATACTCAAAAATGAGTTTGAGTTTGGTGTAAATGGTTGGAGATGGTCTAATGATGTAGTAGTACCTTTTATTAACAATAAAATATTATCATAAAATTTATAATTCAGTTCTAATATAATTAAAATAAGTATGAGTGTCATATGCACATAGATTAGAAATCCAATTCCGACATCTACTCGATCCACTTCAAATTTGAAGATTTTAGAGTTATGTTAACAAATTGAAAGCCTTTTTAGTTGAAAGTTTGCAGTAATAACTATTTGTAACTATTTGAAAGTTGAAAGTTTGCAGTAATAATTATTTGTATAATATACAAAGATAAAAGTTGAAAAACATATACCATGTCAACGTCGTTATCCAAGACGCGGTGTCAACCTAGACACAATCGAGATTTCGTATCTAGAAATAAATCCAATTCATTCTATGAAATCATAATTTAATGTTAATTCGAGAACATGTGTTCCACCTAATATTAATATTTTTAATTTACCTTAGCCGCAATCGAAGTAGACTTTTGCAATTAATGACTTTGTTGGCACTATAAATGCATCCCAACAAAGTTGGAACTCTTCATCGTATCCAATTCTTGAATCGGATAAATTAGGTAGTAGTTATATTTACATTTACATTTACATATACATAAATAATTAATTAATTTCAACCCCAATCTCATATTTTCTGATTTTATGAATGCAGGTTAATCACATACTTGTATATTATTGGTTGATGGAGATCTCAGGCTTCAATAGGTCAAATGATTTGGTAATTACTACTACTACTATAATTTCTATGCTTCCACAACAAATAAACAAAAAACTTAACTCTCTCTTCTCTCTACAATTAATCTTAATTGTGCAGCAATATTGGAATTGGGGAGTAGAGGAGATGATGGCTTGTATGTTTTCCGATGAAGAAAGTAGGCCGGTGAAGCAGTTGAGAAGAAGTTCAGAGTGTTCATCATTTGGAAACACAAATTGTTCATTAAAAGATCGTAACTTAGCTGAGAGAAACAGGAGAGAGAAGATGAGTCTGAGATTCACAGCATTGTCTTCTCTTCTCCCTCCATCCAAAAAGGTATGTCAAACTTCACTCTTGTCTTAATACACATTCATCAATATCATCATGCATTAGTGTTTATGTACTCCATATCGATATAGTTCTTCAACTAATTTATTAATATCTTGATTCAAAATCTAATACCCCCTCTGTTCGTGATTTAATGCCTCATTTTGATACGACACTGATTTTAAGAAATGTAAAAAAAATGAGTGAAAAAAGTTAGTGAAACGAGTTTTCTACTTTTATAATGTGATTGAAATGAATTAGTACGATGCATATAGTTCGTTTTACCAATAATAGTAAAAACGAAATAACACATTCAAGAGTGAGCACCTGTTCACCACAAAATGGCATTATGTGACATTTAATGGCAGACAAAAGGAGTATATGGGATTAGTTTTAGAATTTTCTAACTATCACAACAAGACACCGTCGTACGATGATAATCCGAGATATGCAACGCGGTAATCTTAAATGCAGAAACATACACTACACGATATCTACATTTTAAACTCGTTTTTGTTTTTATATCCTTAATTTTAATCAATCATTTTAATTTTAACTGAGCCACCTAAAAATAGTCACACACATTTAATTGGCAATATGTTAAGCTCTATACTTGAATTTTTTTGAACATTTAATGTTAATTTCAGAGGGACAAGGCTTCTATTCTAGAAGAGGCTATCAATCACATCATACACCTCCAAAAAAAAGTGGACACTCTTGAGAAGAAAATGACCACCAAGAGCTGCCGCCACGGTGGCGGCGGCGGAAACATAAGATCTTGTTCAAATGAGAGGTTATTATGTGCAAATACTCAGCCTTCACTCCCTCTAATCAAGGCAAAAAGCTATGATTCTGAGGTGCTAATCAGTGTTGATCATCACTATGTGAGTAAGAAAGGGGTGTTGGAAAAAATTGTTGGCATAATTGAGAAGCTCCATTTATCAGTTGATAGATGCAATGTTGTCAATTTTGGAAAGTCTGATCTCAACAATATCACAATTATTGCAGAGGTATGCATATATACATGTCATAATATATTGACTTCATTTATCAATTTGTGTAGCTGATTTTGTGTAAAAATTGATTTTGTTGCAGATGGGGGAAGAGTATGGTATGAACATCAAGGAAGTAGTGAATAGATTACATATTGCACTCAAAATATAAATTAACTTCAAGTAGGAAATCATGCATGCATGTATGCTCACATGTGAGCTAGTTAGTAGTTAGATATCGATCGTCCATCAGCAGTGCTCTCGTTTAATCGTTATTAGTATTATTTGTTCTGTTTATAATATTTTTGTTCGAATACCTCAGAATTTAATGTTGATGTCGTTAATTCTACAAATTATTTAAAATTAAAGTTTGATATAGTATCCATTTCTCTATAATTTTAAATATATAAATAAAATATCAAATCGAGCTTCAGTTTTTATGAAATTTAATCGAGCCTGGTATGTGTTTCCACATCGGTGAGACAATTTAACATAGTAGTATATGGCAATCTTTAGTAGTATTAAAATTAACATGGGCCAAGAAATTCCCCTAAAATATTCAATGTTCTTTTAATGGGCCTAATTGTATGGACATTTGCATTTTCATTTTCAATTTTAAAACTTTTGGGCCCATGTATTGGTCTCAAGTCTTTTGGGCTTAAAAGATACATTAACACATTTTTGATCATTTCCATTTTCTCATATCATGTGGTATTCATATATGTAGAAGGTGTTTGAGTGATATACGAGTCAATTACATGCAAAAGTAGTTTAAATAGGCCAAAATATGGTAGATCACACATTTGGGCACCCCACATTCACGGGCTCGTCTATGGTCTCTTCGTCAAATGTCATTTTGGTAATAGTTGTCAACGTATCACGCGGGTGAACCAGTGGTCGTATTAACTAGTATAATGAAAATGCACTTCAAGAATAATGAAAATTAACGATATGTCTAGTATTTTTCGAAGTATTATGTTTGTAAATTAACGAGGAGGCATGTTTTGGTGTATTCGTCGAGTTTGTAATTACTAATTTGCTAGTGAGTAATCATGCTAACCACTTGGCATATACATACATTGAAAACTCATTATTGTACATGGGATTAGTGATAATTCTAGTCTCTAATTTAATCTTCATTAGTCCTTTCATTTCTTTAATTGAATTTATTTCATATATATAAATGATAATGAGATCATACCATATCGTATTATCATAACATAGATAATATCATATCAGAGCAAATCATATCATATCAAATCAGATAATCTTCTTGTTATAAATAACATAAAAGAAATAACCCCATTATATGATTATTACTAGTATAAATTTATAATATAACCAAAAGGTCGCGGTTGTTGATGTTTCGTCTGTCTATTTGATTTATAGTATGCGATTTTCCTTGCGTGCGAAAGATATATACAACGTGTTCTTATTCAATACACTATATATCTTTGCTATTTTTCCAGAATTTTATTTTGTTATTTATTACTCTATGTAAGTACAATCAACGATATACGCATAAAATGTTAATTTTAAAGATACAATGTCGGTTATAATACTAAGTTTTTGTGGATAAAATTCAGGAATGACTGAAATTTGTATATCAATGGCTCCTCAAACATATAGTATTAACAATATCCAAATTTTGATCTTGCATCTTATTTTAACATCTGTCAAATAGTAGTATTAAATGAAAAAACTGCTATAGTTCGGCTGGCTTGGAAAATCAGCCCACTTGGCATCTAAAAGACATTTTATACACATTTAATATCTTTAATTATATTTACTTTAATAAAATAAAATCAAGAAATTAATTCACACCCCATGACCCATCAAGATTTGTGTATCCACTTTTGGTGGGAGATCAGTTTTCCAGCTGCGCCCCTTCAAATTTCAAAGCATATAAAAATTAATATCCTTCTTTAATTATTCGGTAAAGAATTTTTTAATTTTTCTGTTGCTTTTACACCCTGACCATAAAGCTATAGCTACCCACTATATATATATATATATATATATATTATTAATATAAAGATTAATTCATTAAACTAAATATACACGTTTAGGTGCAGTCACACATCATGAGCAAGTTCCATGGATAGACTTTGCAATAAAATAGTTAAAGAGATACCATCACAATTTCTAATTGATGATCATTTCTGTCAAACTTTAACTTATTTTTTATTAATATTGCTAGAATAAGATAAATTAAAGTAGTTTAGAATGCTTTGTCCAAGAAAATTTGAAGGGCAATTAATCCTTCTATTCTCAAACATTTAGCTAATACCATAAATCTAAATTGAATTTCATTTAAAATCTTTATAGATCATGGATATTTCAGCCTTCAGAAACTTAGCTGATTTGGTAAGAAAACTCCTCAAAATTAGCAATAATTCTTACACTATTCTCTATTATTGAGTCATGATTTTATGAAGGAGATGGAGTCTTCATTTCATTACGAATCTTTCGAGCAACCATCTGTATACGATGAAGATCGGCCACTGAAGCAGCTCAGAACGAGCTACCACGTCCCAAGTGCTCTTCAGGTTGATGCTATCCCAACTTATTATGACCACAAACTGCTCAGCATGATGAAGCCTAAAGAGGAAGAAGCGTTCGTCGTGTCTGAGCATGTCGCTCGTTTGTCGTCCACCGACCATTCTTTAGCAGAGAAAAAGAGGAGAGAGAAGCTCAGCCAGAGGTTTGCAGCCTTGTCTGCTCTGATCCCTGGACTGAAAAAGGTGAATAATTAATTAAATTAATTTTATTTCAACATAACCTAATTAATTAATACTATTGTGTAATGATTTGTTTAGATGGACAAGGCTTCTATTTTGGGAGATGCAATTGAGCATATGAAGGGTTTGGAGGAGAGAGTGAAGGGGTTGGAGGAGAGAGCTAGGAAGAGAAGCATTGAGCCAGTGGTGTTTGATGTCAAGAAAGAGGAAGGCGGCGACGACGATTTTCCATTGATTAGGGCAAGGTTTTGTGACAAAGAGCTGATGGTTAGTGTTCACTGCCGGAGGGGGAGAGGTGTGTTTGAGAAAATTGTTGGTGAAGTTGAGAATATGCAGTTTTGTGTTGTTAACAGCAGCCTTATGAGTTATGGGGATTCCTGCCTGAGTATAACACTTACTGCTGAGGTAATGCTCTATCATAGTGTTTGGGTTATGGTAAAAACCTAATCTTTAGTCAAAGTTACAAAGTCTTGCATTGATCAAATAAAGCAGGTTATGGATTCTCATTCTAGTGTATGGAAACTTGTCTAATATGGGTTGTGTAAGACAACATAAATGTGGGGTTTATAGGTTAAATAAGCTCTCTATCTTTGACAAAATAGTCTAATTTTAGGATGAGTACTCATGTTTCATTTATGTAACACTGGTGCTTTCGTTGAGAGGCCTGACGATTGGGTGTAGTGGCTCATTAAGTGGTCATTTAGGAATGAGTAGGTCGTGATCAACGAGGACGAAGAGTCAATTCAGAGTGGTGCGCCGGGGAAGGAGCCAATCTTGACCGGCGAAGACATTGACCTTTTGGAATCGATTGTTACGAACTGTAGGAGCTAAATCGAAAAGATGGCCCAGGGAAAGAATCAACTGTGACCAATGAGATGTTTCCCCTAAGGTGGGTTGATAACGGACTTTAGGAGCCAATTTGGAGTGGTGGCATCGGAAATGAGTCAACCGTGACCAACGAGGCGTTGGCCCCTAAGGCGGGTCGATTGAGATCCATGCAGTGAAACTTGTCCCGACATCTTTTGTGAATTTGCGTAACACAACATATGTTGGGTTTATAAATTAAACTGCACTAAATTGATAAAATAACTGCACTAGCCATTATATGAGTCTAATAGGTCTTTCCTCCTATCACCAACTGGTTTTAGGTAGAGAGGCTCATTAAACTTATAAAGTGTTCCAGTTCTCTCTTTACACCGATGTGATGGTTATATTTTTATTTTTGGTTTCAATCGTCAACAATTATACACTAAGAAAATATCATTACATGCTTGTTCGATGCAATTATTTTGTAGCTTTAATGCAAGAGTGCCGTTATAAAAGTATGAAACAAATAGGTCTTATTTAATCTTAAGTGTGTATGTGTGTGTGTGTGTGTGTTTTAGTACGATGTTTATGGATTAATTCTTGTTTTCTTACAGAAGAAGGACGAAGAAGACAACATGAACATTGAGAAGCTTGTGGAGAATTTACGAGGTCTTCTCAAAATGATCTTGTGAAATATTAATGCATTCCTTGAATTCATAATATCCTTTTTTTTTTCCTTTTCAAAGACCATACAACATATTGCATAAATATATAGTAATAGACATAGTAGATCCCTTTCATAATCTTTGCTTTGCTTTTATATGTACAAATAATGATGTACTAAATCTCATTGATGTAAAGCTCATAATCTTTGCTTTGGCTCATAGTTGAAAATTTCAACTAATGTGAGTGCATATGTTAAAAGTTAAATTAACAAAGTTTGTTTTTATATGATTTTTTTATTCATTCTATAATACAACATTAATCAATTTATATGAGATTTTATCAAATGGAAATATACAAGGGACATTTTTAGTGGAACGACATCTCCTCCATCTTTTACTTTTATTCACCCCGAATTTTCATTTATGCTTTCTTAAATATCGAATAATAATTACAACAATAATAATGATGATATCCAATTACCACAAACTTATTTTAAATTACCAAATTAATAAAATTAATTTTCAACACTTGATAAAATAAAATGTAAAGAAAATTTGTATAATGATTTTAAGATGTTATACAAGAAACATATCAAAACTAATAATATCCCTCAATCAACATATATAAACAACTTTTCTAGTTCTGAAAAACTAATGAAAACTCTTCTAAATTACTCGACAATTGTGATTGGACTATTAATTGAACAACAAAATTAACTACTAATGCTTCTACTTTAGGTCTAATAAGTAGGTTTAATTAAGATGCGGGCTGTGGGACATTTCTATCATGCTTTTGAATGAATGAATCAGAATAATATAAGTGATACTCTAGATTATACCACGTGTACGTCAACAATTTGTAACACTAAAGTTCCTTCATTTAATTTAAATTGTATTATACTTTTTGTGTCTTGTCCTTGATCGAAAAAATATCTCTTTAATTTTATCATATGATCAATCACTTAAATATATCCAATTGAAAGTAGACAAATAGCCAATATAGATATCTAGACATCCTTTGTTGTTGGGCTTCATGGATCATTGTAGCCATAATCAGTTTGATGCCTCGATTTAGTTAAAGAATTAAAAGGGCAGTGGAAGTTCTTGTTAACATATTTTCTTAAATATGTATGTTAATTTACGATTCAATCAAACAGTTCAAAAAAAATTTCTTCCTATTTTTTTAAAAACACAATCAATTAATTAACCTTGAGAAGTAATATAATATCTGTCCTTGAATATAAACAGAGTATTATGCAGTTTCAAATCCTTGAGAGGGTATGAAACGGCATAATTGCGTCTGGAGCTTTATAATGAAGTCAAGCAATATTATTGATTATAAATTTACAATTAAGTCATGCTTTATCATGAAAATTTGTTGGTTGGGATATTATTAATTATAGTACACATATGTATTGGGGAAGTATATGATTCATCTAGAAACTTAATCATACACTATTGAAATAACTATATGTATATACTGTATACAGGATTCCAACTTCCAACTGGAACTCTTCTTATTGTGAGAACACGAAGACCATTTTCAACTCTTGGATTGTGAAGAACTATGGTAATGCGACACTGGATCTGGATGAATGTAATACTTGAATCTCAAGGGTTATAGTATAGGAAAATTTTGTTGTTTTCAATACAATTAATTTTATAATAAATGCAATAAACTTTATATGTCCAGTATAGTGCTCACACGTGGCCAAAGGACTCAGATTCGAGTCCCCCGTGACGCGTCCTTTAAATTTAAATTCATTTACTTATAAAAATATGTATACGTGTGCGCGCGCGCGCTTGTGTTAATTTCGTGAGAGTATAGAATAGAGAACTCTTAAATATTGCCATAACTCATAACTAATTATTAACGGTCATTTGATCATGAAGAATGAAGATCAATGGTTGTGTATCTTAAGGGCATTCACAATGGGGTGGAGGATGCGACGCTCTAAGCCCCGCCCTATGGCTGCCACATTAGCATTTTATCCTCCACCCCTTCCACCTGCAATGAGGCAAACTATAGCTCGCCCTAAGCCCCGCCCTAAGTATTTTATTTATTATTTGGATATTTAAACACTACAATATTTATTTTTTATGTTTGTAAACATATCAATTAGCAAGAATAAATATAAAAACACTATAAATTAAAGGCAAATCCTATTATCAATATTTATCTTTTATTTAAATTTTTTGGGCTTGCAAAAATGAAAAGTTGTCGGAATTCATTATTGAATTTAGAGAGAAATTGAGATGAGGAAGAGAGTGGAGTGAAATGTGTGAAATGAAGTAAAAAAATTGGTGATATATATTAGAAGAAAATACAAAAAAAATTAAAAATTAAAATAAAATGTGTGCATCCTCCGCCCTATAGTCCGCACCTTCTGCAATGGCGGACTAAGGGACGGAGGATAGGCCGGAGGATGCATCCTCCGTGTCATAGTCCGCGGACGATGCTTAGGGCGCGGAGGATAAAATGTGCATCGTCCGTGGTGCTGCAGTGGCAGACTAAGGGACGAAGGATGCATAGTCCGTCGCATCCTCCGGCCCATTGTGGATGCTCTAATAAATAAAGCATTTGGGAACGAACTTCGTGCAGAGATACAAACTCATTTTTCAGTGCGATTAATTTCATTGTATAGACAATAATTAGTGTTGCATTTATGTCACGCATATGAGAATCATTAAGACTTTTTTTTTATCATTTACAATATCTCACCACTAAATTAATTAATTTAATATTTTTCTATTATAAATAAATAATTTGTCAAAAATATAATAAATCCTAAATAATACTAGTAATATTTTTCTAGTATATTATATATAAATTTTAAATTGTACCCTATTTTTTTAAAAATTCGACCCTGACATTCATCTTTTTCTAATAAAAGTGACTATAAACTGAAAATCCGATGATTTGAATACCCATGGCGGGTATTTGGGTATCCGAAAAATATATCGGATAGGATATTGAATATGCATTTGAATTTTTGGGTTTGGGTATCCAGTTTTTTCGGATCGGGTGCCCATGGATACTAGAATTCCAACTCTTACCAACTAGCGTATACAATGCAATATACCATGAATTAATTAGTTGCATTTTGGGGTTCAAAAGAAACTATACATTGATTGCCAAAATCTGTTGGGTTAGTATTGTGACTATAATTATACTATTAATTTATTTTAAATTTAGATTTGTTCCATCATCATAATCCCGAAAAAATTATCCGGTCTAAAAAATAATGATGGATTATCCATCGATCGGATTTGCAATTCGAACCTCCATGTATATTCCTTTTACTAACCACACCTAATTAATAATCTTAATTGTCGGAAGTTTCTTGAACACTGGGATTTGTAAATTAACAAAAGGAACAAGAAGTTTTATTATACATTTGTCACTTGTGCTTTAAATATGAGCTGGTCGCAGTGATTCCAACTTTTAATCTATTGGTTGAATGAAATTAATACAATTAACTTATAAGTTGTCTTATATCGTGTTCAATTATGATTTCTTTTTGGACTCTGGGTGATAATATAATACATTGAGAAAATAATTCAAATACAAATCCTTATTACATCAAAGAAAGGTCTAGAGAAAATTTGAACATCCAAACAAAATCAAGATTAAAAATGATGAGGAAGAATTAAAGCACTTCATTTTCAATTGGAAATTTAAAAAACCACTAAGAAAATTGGAAAATTGGAAAAGGACCCCATTCAAGATTTTATATACTCATCACAAAAAGAATATTTGATTTTAAATTAATTTAAAGAATAGAATAGTAGCTAAGAATCAACTTTTCAACTCTTAAACTTTTACTTTTACTTTTACTTTTACTATATAGTATGCCTTTTGATGCCAGCTTTCAAGAAATTTCCTGTGGTTTTCTAAAGTCTAAATCATTATGCTTCAATGCGTAACTTTTTCTAGCCAAATAAATCTAACCACCGATTCACCGACAGCAAATTTCTTCTTTTAAATAGAGAAAAAAAAAACTTCAATTTACGATAATTAATCACATTGATCAATCCAAAATTAATGTTAACAACATATATATCTCGACTTAAGATCACCTTAATTATCATCTTTAATTTCTTGTACTTTAGTTGTACTATGAATACATCCAAATGTAATTGTAATTAGGAAATTACAGAAAACATTAAAAAAATCATCCAATTAATCAATTGCTCCACCAAATTTTCTATAAAATTAATCTTATTGAATTATTTACATGTCTTACAAGATATGGGCACGGCCTACTTGATTTTAGTACATATAATATGCAGGCTTAATTATCCACCAAATCAACTTGCTAAACCACTAAATAATGGTAACATAATCACATCGTATCCTGTAGACGATACTCCCCTAAATAGTAAATGCGTGTATAAATTAATTATTTGGCTTATTGTAATTAATAATTGGTGTTAATTTAATTTAATTTAATTTGTCTGTTTGCATTAATTTGGTCTTCTTAAATAATTATTGTTACGTGCGCACATATATCACCTATACATAACCACGGCTCATTGTCGCCTAGTGCATAATAAAAATAAATATATACATTTATAGCTAAGAATTTTGAGTTGTAAATGCTGATGACAGACAAGATGCAGGCTGTGGGAGGATCCAAATCCTAAATATGATAGTATATCATGATGATTCCAACACTTCCTGTTGCATAATGTGTTTCCCCCAAATAGATTATAGGGATAATTGATTGCCAACTAAATGATGTTGTAATCTTTCATTTGTTAATTACAATTAAATTAATGAGACATTTTTATATGGGTATCACTTCACATAATATTTTCTAAAAGATTGCCCTAAAAATAGTCTACTTCTCTAGGGATCTCTAAACCGAACCCAATGGTCTCGAATTCAAGTATTCCATGAGAAGTGGGGGTTCATGAGTAGTAAATTAGAAACAGACAACTAAGAAACGTATGATGATATTAGAATTTCTCCTTAAACGTATATGTAAAACTACTCTTCTCAGGTGGATGAGATCGGTAGACGACGTAAAGATATGTTAATTCAGTTTTCTCGTGTTTAAACAACTTTATTCCTAATTTTTTGTTGTCCCATTTCTGATTTAGAATATTTTTTCATAGCTTTTAATCTTATACGAAAGAGAACTACTAGCTACTAAGACACGAATATATGGTGCGGCAAATTTAATGTAGAATATATTCTTACTCTTTATTAGTAAAGCTTGAAATTTTTTTAATACTCACAGAATCTATCGTGACAATTTCCCCCAACTAAGGTGGAAGAAAATATTCCACACTACTCAAAGTAAAAATTAACAAATATACTCCATCCATCCAGCATTTAAAGAGTCATTCTAACTGGGCACGAGTTTTAAGAAATTGTTTGACTTTATAAAAAAAAGTAAAGGGAGAAAGTGAGTGGAATGTGTGACCCATTTAAAGTATTAGTTTTATATTGGATTGTGAGTGTAAAAAGTTGGTGAGATGTGGCATCGGCATACTAAAAGTAGAATAAAATAAATGGTTCTATAAATCGTGGAAAAACCAAAATGGCAAAAGAGTTCTTTGTATCGTGGACGGAGGGTGTACTATATACTCCCTCCGTCCCGCTTAAGATGACACGTTTTCCTTTTTAGCTTGTCCCAACTAAGACGATACATTTCCTTTTTTGGTAACTTTCTCTCTCCAATTAATACACTCAACCACTTTTTCTCACTCCTATTAAAACATCCATCCTTCTTTATCTCTCTACTTTAATACTTACACCACCTTTTCTCTCTCCAAATAAACACTTTAACCAATAACTCCTAAAATCCCGTGCCGACTAAGCAATGTGTCATCTTAGTCGGGACGGAGGGAGTAATAAAATAGGTATTGACACCTAATATCATAGAACTTTCAAAAAGTTGGGTTTTCCCACGAACTTTGAAATTGAAAAATAATATCACGAACTTTATCCTGAGTTTGTTTTTTCCTACCAATGAAAAAGTTAAGGCAAAAATTTTATTTTACGATTTTTTTTTCGTAATTTCTCGACAACAACTTCGAGAGCTTCAAGTTTTTCAATCTTTGAAGATAGTTTTTTTTGAAGCACACCCTCCAAAATTATTCTTCAATCTATTAATATAGGCGAAATTCTTTTATTGGTGGAAAATAACAAACTCAGGGTAAAATTCGCAATATTATATGTCAATTTCAAAATTCGTGGGAAAAACCTAACTTTTTTAATGTTCCATGATATTAGGTGCCAATATCCGATAATAAAAAAAATATCATAAATATAAATATAGTCTAAAGTGTGGATGACGATGTTTCGGACTCAACCCGACCCATTTACCGCACACAAACCTTGACACACGGTTGTAATGGCAATGAAATCATTTGGCCGGAGAGTCAAATCTATTAGTTGACTATTATGAAAAGAACTTTCAAAATTTAATAATTAAACTCTAATTTATATTTTAATCAAGATGAGCATATTTGATCATGTGCCCAAATTGGATTATTTAATATCAATATATGAGTCATCACGATGTGGATAGGAAACCCCCGAGAAATGTGGAGTTAATGAAATTTGATTGGAAATATTACACTACTAATCATCATTATTGGTTACTCTAAATCAAAATTTGTGAAAACCAAATATCTAATCCAAACTAAACCTAATTTAAAATTTTAAAATTTGATTAATTTTTTGAATTTTTTTCAATTTGATTTTAATTTTTTGGTACATTTTGAGTTTTCAAATCGATTCGATTTGGGTGAATAAAAATCGAAGTAGTCATAAATTGAATTTTCATATATATGTTTATATGTACTTTATAGAAAATTACTAATTTTTAGATTTTTGGATTTTCATATCAATGAATAATTTATTGCCACCTCTAATTATTGGTGTGGCTGAAATAAAATGTTGAAATCGAGAAACAAAAACAGGTATGATTATTGGTAAAGCTTTTCCACTAGCAATTTCAAATCCAACTTCTAAAAAGTCTTCAAAAATTCTTAATAAGACAGCTCTACTTGATCGCTGCTTTACACCTGCCTTAAAGTTTTGGATTATCCCATTTTTAGATCCCAATAAAACGGAATTATTACTTTATTACAACAAGTTCATATATAATTGATGAAAGATACGTTGAAATTAATTAAATGTCCACAACGCCAGTTCACATCAGCAGACTTTGCAATAAATTAATGATACAAAGATTACCAAATCACATTAGTTAGACCTATAAAACCAGCACATGTTCTTATCAATTTGAAGAGATTAATTCGTGAGTGGAAAATAACATAAAAAGACAGAAAAAAGTGCGGTTTTGTCCATAGAATTTGGAGGTAAGTTGTTCATTTTTTTCAAAGCTTGAGACTTTATGCCTTGAGAGAATATTGACAATTTTGAAAGGAAAAAAAAAGTCACACAAACTGATTTTTATTTGATTTTTATGCAGGTTACCTTAATTATAAATTTTCTTGTGAAGAAATGGAGATTTCCACCTTCAGAAACATAGCTGATTTCGTAAGAACGATTTTGATTTATTCCAATTTTTACACAATTCATCAAGTAAATTATTTAATTTTTTGTATAATTAATTGCAGGGAATTATGGATGATTCTCTCTTTTTCCAGCAATGGCCAATAATGGATGATTTCAACTCAATTTCTTGTGCTTTTTCGGAAGGGTTTCATCACTCCTACATCCCGAATCCGCCTCTGCCGGACCTCAAGAGGGCGGCAGAGGCGGGCCCAGGCGGGGAGACGCGGCCGTCGAAGCAGCTGAAGCAAGAGAGGATGTCAAATTCACCGCCTCCATTGACAAGCTTTGCACATAGCCCTATTGTGGGAGTTGTGAGGCCTAAAGAGGAGACATGGTTCCCTCGAACCATTGACCAAACCTCGAATAATGTGATCAAGCCATGCCACGGGATCAAGAGGATCAATCCGTCCAACACCAAGCTTGCTCAAGCACAAGATCACATCTTGGCTGAGAGAAAGAGGAGGGAGAAGCTTAGCCAACGGTTCATCGCCTTGTCGGCCCTAGTCCCCGGCCTCAAAAAGGTAAATACGAGGTTTCGATTTCATCTGATTTTGCTAACAAGTTGGATTTAGCCCCAATTCGTATAATAAAGTTGGTATGCAAAATCAGAATTTGATCAAAAATTCATATCCTAATTTCACATACAATTAGTATTTTTTATTTATTTATATAATATCGGCGAATTTTAGTTTTTTTTTTTTTAAAAATAACTGTGTAGAAGCTCTTTCCTTAACAAAAAAAAAAAGTTTGAGAAAATTACTGTCTTGCCACTTTGAAATTGAGAATATATAGCTTTAACTAAAACAATTTTCTGCGTCCGCTCGTGTAGATGGATAAGGCCTCGGTTCTTGGAGATGCAATCAAGTACATGAAGCAGCTCCAGGAAAAGGTGAAGGCGCTAGAGGAGAAGGCGAAGAAGACGACCGTGGAATCCGTGGTGTTCGTCAAGAAATACGAGGTGAGCGGTGGAGATGGCACCGGTGATCGGGATTCCTCCAACGAGGCAGCCGTCTGCGAGCCGCTCCCGGAAATCGAGGCGAGATTCTGCGACAAGGATGTGCTGATTAGCATCCACTGCGAGAAGAGGAAAGGGGTTTTGGAGAAAATCGTTGCAGAGATTGAGAAGCTCCATTTGTCAGTTGTCAACAGCAGCGCCATGACTTTCGGAGATTCTTCCCTCAGCATAACAATAATTGCACAGGTATACACCGATGTCGGATATTGTTTGCTTTTTTCATTAGCCAGTACACCCTCCCTCAAACCCTTCGAACCTGTTCAGATATATTGTTGACCTTATTAAAGTTTCAGCACACAGTCGACGATCCAGTCTGATACTATGTTAGAAATCCATTTTAAAACCACTCTCCTAGATATACTGTTGGCTCGGTTAAAGTTTCAGTCTAATTAGTCCATATTATGATCAATTGATGATTGGAATAGTTTAGGAGAATAATAGTGAAATAGTCAGTTCTCTCTTTATACTGATATGTTGGTTTATTTACAGAAGGATGGCAGGTCCAGTGTGAACATGAAGGAACTGGTGAAGAGTCTACGCAGTGCTATCGTATGAAGGAATGCAAGTTGTTGATGGCACGCTGACGATATTTCTATATCTATATAGTCTTTTTACTTGATTTTCCTGTTGAGTAGCTATCCACCATTTTTGATGGCATCGATCATCACCTCTAGAGTTTTGTTATGGGGTTTATTTTGAAGAAGGGTTTTCTTTTTTCCCAACTCTCTCATGAGTTGGTGTTTTTTTCATGGTTCCAAAAATAGTTTTGGCCATGTTTCTATAGATACATACCCTTCTGTTGTAACTACCTCATAGCCTAGTTAGCTAGGGTTTTCATTTTGGTGGATGGTGAGAGACAGGAAGTTAAGGTGGTTGTGTTTTTTGAGACTTTTGAGAATCTTTGTTCTTGATTTGGTCTCTTTATGCTATGTAAAATGTTATCATCACTTGTTTTGTTCAGTAATGATATCTAGCTATGTGTTTCACAATTTGTTGTTTCATAGTTAGAATTAGAAACATGTTACATAAAGATTAATAATCTGCATTTCAGATACAATCATGACCAATTCGTGGAAGATATTTTTTGTAATCAAATTCAAAATTTTACTGTGTTATGCACTAAATACACAAAATTTTATGATTGACACTATAGATGATTGAGTGTTAAAATTTAGCTCTATCACTGGGGTTTATTTCTAATAAATTTACTAATTCAAAGGACATGAATAAAGTAAAACTAGCTCAAATGATAGAAATTATCAAATGTCTTTGAATATCACAAAATTTCAATTAATCCATCTAAATAGTAAATAGTACTATAATAGATTTAACTAATACTGTTTTTATCAATCTAGACTATTCTCAATGTAAACGTCCCCTTGTAATTGTTTGGATATACTTCTAATAAACTTTTAATTGCCACGCAAAAACTATATGCATCCTGCAAACTATAATGAAAATAATAAAAGTTGAAACTTAGAATTTAGAATGCATGAATCCAAACAATTTGTTCACCGCCAAATGCCAATACCAGTCAGAATTATGCATGATAATCGAGAACCCATTAATACAAATTACATGTGCATAACACTATAAAGTTCACGCATAACAAATTCTCAAATAATGTGTACTTATTCGTTGATTTCTTATGCAATAAATTGCCATGCGTTGCCCGCAGGGGCGTAGCGCAGTTGGCAACGGAGTGGTAGATCTTGCTGCAATGAGTCTGGGTTCAAATTCCATTGCTGTCGTGTAGTTGCTTCCATCTCTTAGGCACAAGTGTGAAGCTTTGGGAGATGAGCTTCTGGCAGCCAGTGGGTTAAGGTCTTTCCCTTAACGGACTACTGCGTACCCTGAGTTAACCCCCTCACATATGTCGGACCGGAGTGTGGGGGCCGCCAAAGCAACGCAATCGCCTTTTTTGCTACAATGAATTGCCATGCGTTAGCTGATATTCATAATTCGTATTTATGTTTAATTCTCAGTTCTCACAAATATTTATCATATCACTTGATCTCTCTCCTATACATATATAATATTTTTATTGATAAAACGTTTTTATACATTTGATAATAGTGAAATTTATAGTGGCATATGATGAGACGGGCAGGGACCCGAACTGGAAATTGGGAACATACTACAGTAACTTACAATCAATTCAAAATATGAAATGCGAGAAATTGGAAGATACTACTTCCGTCCTGGATAATTCGGGTCACTTTGATCGAACATGGGTTTTAAGAATTGTAATGAAAAGTGGGTTGAAAAAGTTAGTGAAATGTGAGTCCTACCTTTATATATTAGTTTATAATAAAATGTGAGTAGGAATGAGTTAGTGGAATATGAGGTCTTCTACCAAAAATGGTAAAAATGGAAAACTGAAACGAATTATCCGGGACGGAGGGAGTATGAAATTGGAAGAGATAGTTTTGTAGAAACTAATCCCTCTGTAAGTTATATGACCCATTTCTTTTTTGCATTTGTTTTGAACAAATAAAAATAAATAGTTAAAGCGAAGATAAATTAAAGTAAGAGAGAGAATAATATAGAATAAATTCTCCTCTTTATTTTTTCTCTTATTTTACTTTTTCTCCATTTTCTCTATTTATTATTATCATTTTCCCAGAACACATGTAAAAAAATGAATCATCTTGACTGGAACGGAGGGAGTACTATGTTAGATATGATGTTGTCATATATTAAGAACTCAAAAAATGTTGGGGAACTAAGAGTCACTATGCGTTCGAATGCATGGCATATTTGTACTAATTAATTTTAATTAGTAATTTAATTATAAAATTTTAATTAAAACCCTAACTAACCCATAATTAAAATAGATGCATGTTGATCGTCCAAATTACTCGACCAATATACTTATTCTATAGTTCACGTTGATTGGTCTAGGCATTGTCAATTGGTAGATTATAAAATTGTTGGATTAATTAGAAAAAAATACATTGGCTCCTAATTATAGATGTATATAGTGTGAAAGCTTATGCAACTTAATTAATAATACAGATTAATTTATAAGAGGTAGTTGAATATACCTTTAAAGAGACCAGCACAATCACAATCAACAAGCATACACGCAAAAATAAACAAATTAATTAACAAAGATAATGAACATGATGTGATTGATTAATTAGCATGGCAATATTGCAGTATTTTTTTTTTTATCTAACATTAGTATAGAAAAGGTTATTAAATAATGATTTCTTCTTCTTTTTCTACAATTTATTTATATACTGTATTTAGTAAAAAAGTTAACTAATTAGATTTTTTTTTTCTCAAACAAAAGTTAATTAGATTATCAGTATAGATTAATTACCAAATCTTGAAGGATCCATTTGGGGTTAATACGTCATATCCAATGTTATGTGTTTATTGCGACAGTTTAATACTTTAATTCTACAATTTGCAAATTGTGTGATTGAATTATTGGTAAGAAATAGTCATCACCTAATTTTACAATTATATTAAATCACAAGGCACTAGTGGCCGGAACTAAACTAAAAGTTATTCAAAAATACAATTATTAGGTAAATTATCATTTCATTACCAAGAATATTTGTATAAGAATTTACATAAAATTTGGATAAATTTAAAGATTCTATAAAAAATAAAAAGTGTAAAAATAGACCTGAAAAACATATATCGAATAATAAACAAACTAAGAATATAATGAATATGCTACCATATATGTGCAGACAAAATAAATGTTCCATCTGTAGACAACAGAATGTCTTCTTTACTGCATAATCTAATAATAATTTTTAATTTTATTTTAAAATGAATATTAGAAGTCGATCCCTATTATTTTGCAATTATCTTGTGAATTATGCTAATCAAATGTCTTTGGCTATCTATAAAGAGACAGAGTCTTGTCGTTTTCAAAATCCAACGCTCTATTATAAAACTTATAAAAAAGAGTAATAAAAGTCCCTATTATTTTGCAATATCTCGTGAATTATGCTAATGCTAATCAAATGTCTTAAGCTATCAATAGAGACAAAGCTTTGTCGTTTTCAAAATCCAAATAGATTGATAATTAATTAATAATGACTCCTATATTTAACTATGTCTTAATCCCAAGAAATTGACTCGACGAATTCAAATTGCTTACAGATCTTGATGTAAAAAATTAAAGAATTGTGAATTTTTTAATTCGTAATACAATTATTATTATGTTGAGATATCACTGTCCATGTATTTATTAAAGCACGATTACTTGATTTGAAAATCAAGTTAAACAATTTTTTTATTTAGTTGAATATTAATTAATATGTGTGAATGTGAGTGGAAATGCGGCCATTGGCATATAGTCAAACGTTGAAGACATTAACGAAAGTAGTAAATAATTTTTTGTAATGAACAAAATGTGCTTTATAATTATTTTAATTACGATTTGTTTAGTAAAATTTGGATAAATGTTATTAGTATATTAGTTTAGCCTTACACTGTTACGCACACTTGAAGTCACTATGACGATTTTTTTTATAATTAAACTATACTACTAAGTAGTACTCGTATATATAATTCATGTTCTAGAAGATGCTACAACGACGTATCTATTTATGTCTTATGATGAAAGTTTTAATTTTTGGGAAATAATCGGCTGATTAGATAATTTTGTATATTTACCACTCTGCATCATTGTTTTGTAGTTTTCTAGATTATATAGTGATATAGTAATTGTTATTTTACATTGTGACCGTAGAAAATACATCTCATTGTAGGCAGTCAAATATATTATTGTCATCATATATACTTTGAAAAGAACAGACATCAATAATGGTCATGTATATCTTCATATAATAGTTCACATTGGTTATTTTGTTTCATATAATGAATTTTTATTTCATATAGTGAATTTTATTGATCCAAACTCTAGTGTACACGTTTTAATAAAATTAGGTAGTGTATTTTGTTAGCGAATAAATAACCCCCATTTTATTGTTTTATGGGATAATTGGCATTTAATTATAAATTTTCATTGACTTTAAGTTGATTCCATAACTTTTCAATGTTTTACGATTGTCCTTAATAGTCCAAATCAAAACTAACGAGGCAAAATCATTGTCGCAATAAAATTACGTAGTTTTGGCTATACAATGAAAATATAATAATGTTATCTTTCAGTCACATCATATTTAATAATATAAATTAATATTTTGAACATCGTGGATAATTGCATAATATTGAAAAATAATTGTTTTATCGATTTTAATAGTTATGGAAGCATAAGTCGTCAAATTTATACTCCCTCCGTCCGTGAATATTATCCAGTTTTGCTATTTTGATTCGTCCATAAAAAATTGTCCACTTCTCCTTTTTTATTATTTTTGGTAAACAGATCACACTTTCTACAAACTCTTTATACTCATATTTTATTATAAAACTAATATATAAATATGAGACTTTTATTCCATTAACTATTTCAACTCGCTTTTCTTCACATTTCTTAAAATCCGCACCGAGCCCAAGTTAAACTTGAATAGTATTTCATGGACGGATATAATTTAAATGTAATCATCCTTTACTATATTGATTAGTTAATTAATATCGAGAATTATATTTCTTAGTAGTAACTATTATTGGGCTCTATTATGAAAGAAATAGTTATTGATTACTGGATTTGGACTATAAATTTGAAATGGGCCTTTGGTAGAGACGTATATAAATTTTTAAACAGTAAATATAAATAATACTTTAAATTAATGAGATTTGATTTGCTAGCACTCAAAAATAGCGACTCGTGAGCGTTTCACAATATATATATATATATATATATATATATATATATATATATATATATATATAAATGTTCGGTTGGGCGACACTATGTGGGCGTGAGGTGAGCGACTGCTGATGTGTTCAATAAACTTTCATTTGTTTAATGAATTTCCTTAAATATTCTCTCTTTATTTTATTGTAGTGGGGCCTTCAATTTTCTCTCTCACACGCTATTCTTCTTCTTCAACCATACGAGTGATAGCTCCACAGATCTTCAAATGAAGCAATACTAAAAAGTATATTTTGCTTGTTATTATATGATTTTATAGGCAATTAGGACCATGTAATTTTTGGCTTTTGATAGACTCCTGCAAAAGTCTGGTAGTCATCTTCACTATCCCCTTCCTACCCACCTTCTTATATGCAAATTATACTTTTTTTTGAATTTATTGAAAATTATATCCTCAATCTTAAGATTGAACAATGGGCTATTATTATCATCGACATGATTGCAAAAATTTGATTTTGGTTGTCGAAGGGAAAGAAACGAGTTCAAATGGAGATGACCATGGATGTCTCTTTACAAAGCGCAATTTTTATAAAATAAAATTGCAAAAGTTATCTGGTTTTAAAGAAATTTTATGATTACTTAAGTAGAAACTTGTGAAAATTAACTGCATAAAAGTATTTGGTTTCCAATTGATTAGGAATATTTGACGGTCGTTAAATCCAGGAAGCAAAGCATTGATTCCATGGTGAAAAAACACTCACTGGTCACTCGTATGGAGAAGAAGAATGTGTGTGAGAGAGAGAGAGAGAATTGAAGGCCCACTACAATAAAATATACTACTAAAGAGAGAGAATATTTAAGGAAAATTCAGTAAATAAATAAAGTTCATTGAACACGTCAGCAGTCGCTCACCTTACGCCCACATAGTGTCGCCCAGCTCAACATTTCTCTATATATTTTTAATCTTTTTCTCAATCTGAAATTCTGCAGTTTTAGATTTTGAAAGGGAAATTGGTCTCTAAAATCATGAACTTTGCCTAAAATTTGGTATTTCCCATGAACTTTGAAATTGGTATATAATATCACGAACTTTGCATTTTGTTTGGTATTTCCCGAACTCACTCAAATAAGATATATTCATCAAAATCTTATTTAACATAGGCAACCGTGATATGTTTTATAATATTTGAAATCACTTTTTAAGTTCATAACATGTAGCATAAAAAGTCACGTTGAAAACCACGATGATTTAATTGTGTCAAGTATGATAAAAGCCTCGTAAGTTAGTCAAATATAGTAATAAATATGCCGTGGAAAATACCAAATAAAATGCAAAGTTTGTGATATTATATACCAATTTCAAAGTTCATGGGAAATACCAAATTTTAGGCAAAGTTCATGGTTCTAGAGACCAATTTCCCATTTTGAAATGAGCGCTCAGGATATCAATTATTTTGAATCCGATATTTATTTTCTGAAATATAAATAATATTTTAAATATTCTCCCTCCCTTTTTGAATCCGATACCCGCCACCCTCTCACTCTGATCGACGTCGCCGATCGCCGTCTCCGCCGCCGCGCTTCCAACGCCGCCTCTCTTACTGCGCTTCCGTCTTCGCCTCCCCCATCCGATCCCTCTCGTACTGGCGAACGCAATAGTATCAGTGTACTTGAAGGTATCCTTCAATATCTCCGGTGTTATTTTATGTGCCTTTGCGATTATATGCGATTTTGATTTGTAATTTCGTTATAAATTGAGTGAGGATTTGCTTGAGACCTTGAAACTGGAATATGTCGTCTTAATTTCGAAGTTTCATTCACAATTTGATTTCCCTTTGCGCATCCCCAAATCGTCGTTTTGATCGATGATTGGCCCGCTGCTAGAAATGATGCTTTGATTGTTAAATTGATGCAGACATTGAGGCTATCCAATACTTGTGTGGGTTTGAGCACTGATACATTTATTTAGTAATTGTTCGGTGTGAATGGTGAAATACTTGCTGAATTACAGTGCCAACATTTTTCGTGGGGATTATCTTTAGATATGTAGTTCATTTTCCCCCTTTTTTGTCGCTAGACGCATGCTTTAGTACGTAGTTTGAGCGAATACTCGCATTCTGTTGTGTTTTCCAGAAATATAATATGCTCATTAACTATGTGTTTATTGTTGAACTTGGTGATATTAGGCAAAATTTTTTAGAAGGTAATGGATGGGAAGGACATCCAATCAGATCTCCATGCCCTTAAAAGTCTCTACGGCCTTCTCCAAAAAGATGAAGGCGAAGCATCAGACCCTGGCTCTGATTCGGTACTGTGTTATGCTTATTGAGATTATCCTGCTCATGTTATCTCTAATTTCAGATTATGACTGCTTTTGCCGAATCAAATTGTGTATACATATGTTTACATTCTTTCTTTGTAGGTACTTTTTGTTCTATATCCTTTTGTTTTTCCGGTAATAATAGGCCAGCTTGAAGTGAACTTGAAGCTGTTAAAAATGGAGTAGTTTAGTTTTAAGGCTGTTAAAAATGGAGTAGTTTAGTTTTTTGTACTTATTTTAGTAGTGTTTCTGTGTACCTGGTAAGAAAATGTAGCTGCTTGCATACAAGTAAAAACACAAGGGTCTTAGGTGGTTTTCAGAGTTTGCCTTCTTCATTCATTCAGGATAATCTTTCCATGTGTATGGAGGCTTGACTATCTTTTGTCATTTGGACAGCTAGATTCGCATTCGCGGGTTATCTTAAAGAATCTTTTGGATTTGGCGACTAAGAGAGTCCTCAAGACACATTCAGAAGTATGTATGCTCACTTTCTCTTTTATGTTTAGGTCCAAATGTAAGGATCTGTTCAGTTTATCCCTGTAAACATATCAAACTAGTTCTCTGATCAAGTGCTGCTACAGGTCATTGCAGGTCAAGCCGAAACATCAGGGGCACTTTCACCTGTTCGGCTTCAGCAACTAGATGAGACATCCTCTGAGGAACGACCTACTTCACGTTCAAGATTGTCATTAGCCGCAGAAGGTGATCAAAGTTTTAATGGCAGAAATACTCCTGACTGGAGTCAAGCAGGTGCTACGGAACACTCAATTCGTAGAGTGCCTTCAATTGGGCAGAAACGTTGCAGGGTTTGTCAAAGGAACACTGTCAAACAACTTGGATCCACAGGGGAGACTCATTTTCATGAACTGACTCAGAACTCAAACACATACGCTGATCATCAGCATCGGCAGGATAATGTTGAGAACCGTGAGAAAGAAGTTGGATGGTTATCAATTCGCGTGTCGGATGACTCAAAATATGAGAAGCGGAGGCAGAGGCCGTCCGATTTGAACGTAGTTGGAGATGCAGATTCATCTAATAGAATGGAAACTGACATCTCAAAAATGAGCCATTCTAATATGCAAACCATAAGTAAAGCTGATGTACCTGACTGCTTATCTCAAGAAGCCTCCAAAGCAATCAAACAGATTGAATCATGTATGTCCGCATTGCATATGGGAGCAGATCACTTGGACTTGTATGAGAAGACGTCTTCTTCTTCTCAACTGCAGACTCGCGTTCGAGAAACAGAGTCAACTGTGACAAAATATGATGCAGTTCCAAGCATTGGAACGAGTTTAGGTGAGAATCTGATGACCAGAAATAATCTGTTGTCTGAAATTTCTTACTTGAGAATCTAACGACCGTGTCTGAAATTTCAGGCCAAAGGGATATGGACGATTTCGTTTATCCAATGCATCAACTGTCTAGAATGTCAGCAGAAGAGGGAAACCAGCCACATTTCTCCTCGATTCAAAGGTACAAGACGGCTCAGCCTACTAAGGCTGTGTTGAAGCAATCAAAAAACAAAATCATCCAGAATGAACCAGTTCCGTACACTGAAGTCTTAGACCTATCAGAAGAGTCGACCGACAGATTCAGGTTTCCGACAGAGAAAGTAAATAAGATTTATGTTCAGAATCTGAATGCCTTTGTGGAGACAATCGAGCCAGGGAACTTGATAGTGAGTTCCAATGGTTATGTTCCTGGTGGTGTTACACTAATTCCGAATCAGACATCCTATGTTACCCCTTGTTGGCCAGCCACTTCTTCTGCTTCTAACATTGAGAGTATTTGTCAAAGCCGAACTGTCGTGGAGGACAAAGAAAGCAAGCCATTTGTCAGCTTCGCGAATCCAAAAAACCATCCACCTGTCACAAATAAGAAAGTGACTCGCCTTTTACCGAGCTCAGGCTTCCATGGAAATCAGTCGGATGCACGGGAAAAGGCTGGTGTTGGAAAGAACAGGCACTACACAGCTGGAGGAAGGACTTCTTTGCAGAATAAAGAATCAGTCGATACAGCTACTGACTCGTACTCCAGCTCGAGCAGTCAGCAAACAAGCAGTCGTGATAGCAATAGTGAAGATTATTCGGTGACAGATGGAAGTAGAGAGCCTCAGTATGTTACTTCGAGTAAAAGCAGTGAAAGTTGGGATTCCCCTCTGTCACATGGAAGTGCCAGTGAGGAAGATGTTTACTCCTCATCTAGCAGAGAGGGAGCTAGTGAATCGACTGCCAGTAGCAGCAGTAGAAACGAGGAGTACTCATCGTCTGAACAGCCAATCCGAAGCAATGCAACGGCCAAGCGCTCTACAACAAAGAAATCAGGCCCAAGCAAGGTCGGGAAGGCTGGCGCGACCCTTAAAAAGCAAACTGGGATACTGAAGAGGCTGAAAGATAAGCTGGCGCTAGTCTTCCACCACCACCACCACCATCATCATCACCACCACCACCACCATAATCGCGGTGGTCATACTAAAGATGACACAAATATGAGCCGTAGCTCCTCCTTAGACAAGCACAAAGGGAAAGCCGCAAGCCCTAAAAGACATGATGACGCGCATGGAGGAGCAAAGGCTGTTGAAAAGATTGGAAAATCCAAGACTGGTGAGAAAAGGCAGAAGAGTAATTTCGGTGGGCTGATGGGAGGTCTGGTGAGGCACGTACGACACTCAAAGAAGCCGAAACGAGAGAAAGGTACGAGTGAGTTTGGGCAGAAGAGGACAGTGAAGAAGTCTCACTGGTGGAAAGTGCTGCAACACCATCAACAATCCAAGTTGCACCACAAAGCTCATTTGAAGCTTGGACTAGGTAAGAAAAAAGCTCGCTTAAAAGCTCTCCCTACAATTGAATGATACCACACTTAGCTACTAAAACATGATTATGTGATCATAGTTATATATACTTATGTATGATACATATATGTGTGTGTGTATATATACATAGACTATGTAAATCCAGACTAGTACTTTTGTGCAATCTTCTGTAAAGCGTGGTAGTTGGTAAATCCTGACTTAGTACCTTTATCATAATCTTCTGTGAAGCATAGTGTTTTACTTCTTTTTCTCTTTATCACAAATGAAAGAGTATAATTTTTTAGTTTCAGATATATTGCTAGTCTTGTTTTAGTTGGTACATTGAGTGTATAGCGAGCTATTGCTTGTTTGTTAAACATTTTGTTAATGAATTCAACTGTTTTACAATATATACAATTCATTTTCTTGATAAATGAACTATTACTAGAGATTGAAGAAATTCTGAAGCCTGTGCAAAAACAAATATGGCCTAGTCACCCTAGTGGCATTCTGCAGAGCTGATCCTTTCCATTTTATTTGTCTATTCTTGTAACATGCCAGCTTTTTATCTTATTTTGACTTTTATTGGAGTAGCATATTTTTTGTAAAATATCTAAAGATTATTATTATTATTATTATTATTATTATTATTATTATTATTATTATTATTATTATTATTATTATTATTATTATTATTATTATTATTATTATTATTGTTATTATTATTGTTATTATTATTATTATTATTATTATTATTATTATTATTATTATTATTATTATTATTATTATTATTATTATTATTATTATTATTATTATTGTCGTCGTCGTCGTTGTCGTCGTTGTCGTTATTTGAATAGAACTTTAAACCTTTATCCGAATACTAATATTACTCCAGATTTAACTAAATCCATCATATTCTAGTTGTGAATTTTATGTGAGTAAAATAAGCAAATTGAACACCAAACATGATGCAATTAAGTATTGTGTTTTTTTAACACTGCCTTAAAAACAAAAAAAAAAGAGTGAACTACAAAAATGGTCCCTGGACTATGGGTTTATCTCGCCTATAGTCCGTGGATTTTAAAAATATCGCCAGTAGTCCCTGGACTAAGGGTTTATCTCAAAATTGGTCCTTTTGGCTTTTTTTGGTACGAAAATACCCTTTGATATTATTTTGGGAGGTTTGGACAATTTGGTCTTTTTACACTTTTAACATTTTAAATCTGATATTGTTTTAGTTATATACTAAGTTTGATATTATTTCAAATTTATTAGGGGTGTGCATTCGGGTTTAGGTTCGGTTTTTCGCCCAAACCGAACCGAACCCGAAAAACCGAATTTAGGATAAAATTGAAACCGAACTGAACCGAAAAACCGAAAAACCGAAAACCGAACTTAAAAAACCGAACCAAACCGAAAAAACCGAAATTTCAAAACAAAACCGAAAAACCGAAAAAAAATAGTATATTTTAATATACCTAATTTATTTTATTTTATATATACTAATAGAATATAAATATATATAATATAAAATTAATATAATATATATAATATTTATTATATAAAAATATATTAGAAGAATATATATTATATATGTGATATAATATACTAAATTAATAGGATAAAAATATATAATAATATATTTAAAATATAATTCGGTTTTTCGGTTTTTCGGTTTTTTTTTTTCGCCCAAACCAAACCGAACCGAAAAACCGAAATTTTTATATTTTTAAAACCGAACCGAACCGATAAACCGAAAAAACCGAACCGAATTTCAAAATTTCGGTTTGGTTCGGTTCGGATATTCGGTTTTCGGTTATTTTGCTCACCCCTAAAATTTATCATCCTTTTTCCCTTTTGTCATCCTTCACTTTGTTTCTTTATTTCAATATTAGATTTAATTTTACAAAATTTTAAATTTTAATTTTTAAATATCAATAAAAATTTTTAATTATAAAAATTATTAAATAGCAAAAATTAATAGTTATAATCAATACTCCCCCCGTCCACGAATAAGAGTCCCATTTTTCCATTTTAGTCCGTCCACGAATAAGAGTCCCGGTTCATAGTTACCATAAATGGTAAAGAGACCCCACATTCTACTAACTCATTCCACTCACATATCATTTAAAACTAATCTATACAAGTGGGACCCTTATTCCACTAACTTTCTTCCACTCACTTTTCTTTACATTTCTTAAAACCCGCACCATTTATAAATGGGACACTTAATCGTGGACGGAGGGAGTATTTGATAGTGTATAGTACTATGTAATCAATAAGGTATGACAACGCCTTAGTTTTAATCATAAATAGATTATATAACACAATTTATTCTGAAATAAATATGCATCTAATGTAAGACTAATATAATTTTCGTTTATTAATTTGAAAACAATCAAAATTTACTAGAAAATTTCAACAAAAATACTCCTATATAAAATTTTAAGTAGGATCAAATTTTTAGTCAACTTCATAATATTTAATCACAAGCAATTATAACAACCGAACGGAGGCTAAATAGAATAACTCTTATTTTTCCATCATGATTAATATTATTTTTCTGTACTTCTTCAATTCAATTGAATATTATATTAAATAAAAAAATTAATAGTTTTAATCAATATTTATAGTGTCCATGAATTAATAGTTTTCATTAAAAAAAATTATTGATATTTAAAAATCTAAATATTAAATTTAATTTTATAAAATTAAATCTAATATTGAAAAAAAAAAACAAATTCAGTGAAGGATAACAAAATGGAAGAAGAATGATAATTTTGAAATAATATCAAAGTCAGTACATAACTAAAATAATATCAGATTTAAAATGTTAAAAGTGTAAAAAGACCAAATTGCCCAAAACCCCCCAAAACAATATCAAAGGGTATTTTCGTACCAAAAAAAGCCAAAAGGACCAATTTCGAGATAAATTCTTAGTCCAGGGACTACTGACGATATTTTTAAAGTCCAGGGACTATGGGCGAGATAAACCCATAGTCCAGGGACCATTTTTGTAGTTCACTAAAAAAAAATGCCTTCTATACTCATGGAACTCTTGTCATTGCAATACGGTACTTGATGTGAGATTAATTTCATGCATAGCCCTCTACACTCAACACACGACTATCCCAATTCCCACGTATAAACACAAGTCTTTGGAATGTGCGGTCTCCTTACTTACACGCTCCCTAAAAAATCTTGGGCTCACGCGTCTCAAAATCTCCTCAAGCTATACATACTTAATCTTGGAGATCTTATGAGATTTAGATGCACGTAATTAGGTGGTACAGTAGTACCTATAAATCTGTTAATGCCTCCTCGAATATGTATCTGCATATTTTCGGAATTCCTATAAGCTTTCAACTTTTATTTGGATTGTTGAATTATGGTCTTCAATGCTTTCGCAGTTTCACATCCAAATAATAAGTTTTGCATGCAATTCATTGTAGTTGTTTGTAAATCAAAAAGCATATACAAATGATCTTCTCCATGATTGATTTATCATAGGACTTAAACATATACAAAATGAAGCATCAAAACGAGCTATAATATTATATGCATGCATATAAGCATGCTTAGTGCTTGTTTATCTACATACATTTTATTTTATTAGTTGGTGCATAAATGGAGAAGACTTTTAAGGATGATATGTTATATACCACCCCTTAACTGATGCTCACGACGTTAAACACCGGCACAAGAAAATTATAAATCGGACTGAACAACGAGTTATAGTAGGCGCTCAGAAGAACGGGACTGCCGGTAAGGGTGCGACCGACGGTGTGGACGACGGGGCAGTCTGTGGACTCGAGAGGAAGGTTAGCGAAGACGTTACATTGTGGGATTGTGGTGATGAGAGGGCCTAAAGAGCCAAGTAAATTTGGCAAAGTGAGGTTAAAAACACCAGTGGAGTTGGTGACGCCCTGGGCAAGCGTCGCCACGTTTCCCGAGAGAGTGGTGCAGTTAAGCCTCACCACTACTCCTGGGATTCCTTCCGCCCCGGGGGGCAGTTTCCGCTGGGATTGCAGCAGATTGAACCAGTGACGAAGCCAGTAGGATTCAGCAGTAATGTTTGGCCGTAGGTGAGGGGAGTCGCGGTGGCCAAGAGGAGGAGAGCCACCACAATCAAGGCCGGGGATTGCTTGTAACCCATTGCTTTGCTACCACCAAATCTTTAATTATGTTTCTGTTTTGATTTGCTGTGTTTCAATCTATGGGAATGCACTACTATTTATAAATTATAATGCTATTTGCTCTCCATTTTCATGTATTAGTACTATTTACATGTATGCGTTGAATTTGAAATTCGGTTATTCATTATTAAATACTACTACAATTAGACATGTTTACAATGATATTTTTTTCATCAAACGCATTTTGTCAAACAAAGCAATAACAAAATAAGTTATTGGCAACATTAGTGCTTATGTAAGACTAGTATTCTATATTTAGGCAATAGGCACTGCCAAATTTGATCCAATAATTCAATCTAAGTATATGTTATATGTCCATGTTCATGGCACTTGTTACTCTGCACTTGTTATTAATAATATTCATAGATATACTAAGAGAATATTGTGTTGCGAATTTTAAGATATAAAATTAAAAAAATATCAAGAGATAGACTTGCGATTTCACCATTATTTCAAGAATTTTCTTTTTATTAATAATATTCACAGAAATACTAAGAGAATGTTGTGTTGCGAATTTTAAGGTATGAATTTCAAGGATATATATATCTAGAAAAAAATGATAATTTAGCGAAATAATAATCAAAGACGAAGTATTTTGTGGTCGAACATATACATTTCAAACATCTCTCTAATTCTTACACTACATGAACTTGTAACGCCCGAAAAACTGCAACCTAGCATTGTAGAAATTGTAGTATAGTATGAAGATCAAGAATTATTATGACTATAAATATAGATGAGTATTGAAATTTAGTTAGTTGAGAAATATTTGAGAGACTAGTTAATATTTTGTAGTATTTCGTAGAAATGTTGTGTTAGCTATGTATGCGTAGAACTATTGGGCTTAAGAAAGAGAATACTTTAGTTATGAACATACATTAGTTGCTATTTTGCTTTCTTTTCTATTGATAATGGTAGTTCCATGACAGAGGCGAAGAGATAGGATCAATCAGAAAATGCTTGCTTTACAAGAACTTATACCTAACTTCAAAGGCATAATCGAGCAAGCAGGAATGCGAAGAGGTACACTACATATGCCTTGCCACTTTGATAATGTCTCATCCACTCTGCACTATGCTGTGTGTGGAGGTGTGGGGGAAATGTAATGCTTCCAGGTGATGATTGTTCATCCCCATTAATTTTTAAAATTATGTTATTAATTCCATGTCTGATAATTGATTCCTCTATGTAGAACTTCCGGAAAGATCATATGGTGCTAACTGCATAATTTCTGCCATACACCGGCTTTCCCCTCCCCTTCATGAGATGATTTAATAGTTTTATTGATAATATCGATTTATGTAATGTTGGAATAATTGAATGAACAATTACATAAAGCTCTCTATGATGATTAACCGAGAACGACGAAGAAGGAGCATAAACCGTAGAGCGGAAGCATACCTTGATTCATAATGAATTGAACAGCGGAATTACTTTGCAGCGGCTATGGATCTTCCAAACGATCAGAGACATTCTTTGCAATAGTCTGCCGAGAGAATACAGAGATATTGAATGTTCTTCTGACGTCTGGGGACCATAACCCTAGCTTATATTTATATTAAATATAAACCCCTTTATTTTCTATTCGGTCCCTCGTCAAATAGAAAATCACTTTATGGTATCTACACTTATTTCCATAACAATTAAATACACTTTAGCCCAAACTTTAATCTTTATTGGATCACTTTAATTGGACAACTGAAAGATAGCCATACACATTAAATTAATCATGTGGAAGCCCAAATTTCTAACAATCTCCCACTTGGGCAACACATGACACCAAATAAATGTGTACAAACTGAATGAGCGCTCAAAAGTGCTATCACATAGTGTATTTCCGAACAATCTTATTATCAACCATATCAACATAGGACTATAGGGGCAGTCACCATATTTTTTCATGATTAAACCCATCAGTAATCACATATGCAAATATAATCAACAACAGATCAATTATGGAGTGTAGCATGAAAATTTCATACAAGGTGATCATAGATGCCTATTTCCAACTGGTCCTCCCAAAGTGAGATCAAACCAAAAGTAATGGACAAAACATAATACTTTAATTCTGCAGAGAATAACATGAGTTTATAACTTCATGTTCAAAATACAATATAGAGCAATAACCAAAACTACTCCCACTGAACGGAAGTACCCTTAAACAACATAACACCCATTTGAGCTACGTGCCCATGAAAGACCTTGGGTGATAGTCCCTTGATGAGCGGATTTGTCATCATCAAATCCGTTCCCTTATGCTCTATATGTATTTGTCCATTCCGAACTCTTTATTTAACAATCAGGAAGCTCCTATTGTTTTAGAATATAATACTGCAGAGTTATTGTCACAACATAATTTAAGTGGTCTTTCATTACCTTAACAGTATGCAGCCTAGTGACAAAATTTCACAGTCATATTCATTAACTAGATGCCCCAAAACAAGTTACGAATTCTGTTATCATGGCAGAAGTAGCTACAAGTGTTTGCTCAACACTTCTCCACGAAATGGCTCTACAGCCAACAGACATACGTAACCTAAAATGGATCCTTTACTGTATTGGCATCTAACAAAATCAGAATCAAAATGCCTAAAGATCTCTCCAAATGATCTGATTTTCTGTATGTGAGCATGTAATGCTTAGTTCTCTATAAATATCTCATAACCCATTTTGCTGCTTGCTAATGATCTATATCGGGTTATTGAAATATCTTCCCAACATATAAACAATTAAAACCAAATTGGGTCTAATACACACTTGAGCACACATTAGGCTCTCAATCACCGAAGCATATGGAACCTTCTGCATTTTCTAAATCTCAAGATTTATCTTAGGACACTGAATGAGACTAGGTTTGTCTCCTTTAGTCATAGGGGTATTTCTTTATTTGCAATTTTGCATCTCAAATACTTTAGGGACCTTTTCACTATATCCCTTCTGTGACAATCGAAAATTATTTCTTTCGATTTTAAATACAAAAGAAGATGCATTTGCTCCCACTGAACTTGTGATACACACAACCATCAATAGCATTCTTTCTGATTCCAAATGAAAGAATTACTTCATAAAATTTGTGGTGCCATTGACGAGAGTCTTAATTGAGGTTGTTGAGATTGACTTTAAATGATATCATCTGCATGAGATTGAATGTTTACAACAATATCATCTTGAGGTTCTTGATATGCTTCTTCTTCAATGATAGTAATCGATACCTGATCATTGTCAGAAGCAGTAGTAGGTGTCTATACAGACTCCTCCTCAAAAGTAATGCTCCTTAACACATTCTTCCCCCAAATACAACATCCTCAAGGAATACTATATTTCTCATCCCAAAATTAGTTCCTTTTGTGAGATCATAAAATTAAAAAACCCCTAAATTTTCTCTAGAAGACCAAAGTGAGAATATATGCTACAACTTTTAATGCCTCTCCCTAAAGCGAATGCGACAAGGAAGAATGATAAATCATACTCCTTCACATATCTGTAAGAGTTTTATTTCGTCTTTTAGCTACACCACTCATGCAAGGCGATCCCGTCATGGTGTACAAAGGACGATCCCACACTCTTCAAAATACAAGGCAAAAGGTCTTTGACATTGTTCACCTGGGCAGTCATTTCTGTCGTAGTATTCGCAACAACAACCAGATTTGACTTTCTTAATGCCTTTGTTGAGTTGGAGCTCAACATCAGCCCTGAATATTTTGAACTTGTCTAAAGCTCCAGACTTTTAATAGATTAAATGTAGGTGCCCAAAACAAGAATATTCGCCTATGAATGATATAAAATATTGTTGATCATTCCAAGAAACCGAAGTGAATGAACCACAAATGTATGTATATATCAATTCTAAAATTTATATCTCTATTGGCACCTAAACTTTATGGTATCTAGATTAAATGTAGGTGCCCAAAACAAGAATATTCGCCTATGAATGATATAAAATATTGTTGATCATTCCAAGAAACCGAAGTGAATGAACCACAAATGTCTGTATATATCAATTCTAAAATTTATATCTCTATTGGCACCTAATTTCTTAAGTTTGGTCTGCTTTCATTCGATACATTGAACACACAAATCAAGTTTTGAAAAGATAAGTGTATTCAACACAACATCTGACACAAGTCTCACAATCCTTTATTTTGAGATATAACCAAAACACCTGTGTCATAAATTAACCAAATTTTCATTATTTAATTTGCTTAGTCCCTTTTGATTCAACATTTAAAGCTTCTGAATATGAAGTAACATAATCGAGCATACAAAGATTGTTATATGCACTTAAGAAATAGTGCCCACAATACTAGAATTATTTGAAGGAAGAACTTTACTATTTCTGAATGAATAAGAGAAACCAAATTTGTCCAAAGCAGAAATAGAAACAAATTTTGTCTAAAAGACAGTACAATAAAGTGTCTTTCAAAACCAAATAATTCCAGTCTTTAATAACAATCTACAATGCCAATAGTCTATACTTCCACCGATTTGTCTTATCCCACATAGATGTATCTTTCACCATCAATTGACTTTCGGTAGCTCAGACAACCTTGCATTGATAACCTTATGTGAGCAGTAGCACCAGAAACTACCCACCAAAATATCATTAGGGACTGAAGCCAAATTAACTTCAGAACAGACCAAACAAGAATTGTAACTTCCTTTGTACGTCATGCGTGATATTTGTCACAATTCTTCTTTTTATATTCATGTCTACCACAAAAGAAACAACTATCATTGTCCCTTATGTTGTTACCTTTGTGATGAACCCTTATCCATAGCAGCATTCTCAATACACTTTTTCTTAATGCCCTTTACTTTATTTCTTGAGATACTGACCAGATGTGCAACACCAAATGCGCAAACAAGTCTTTAGAATTCAAGCTTAAGTGAAGCAACGTGAGACATTTTCAGAATGTGCTCCCTTATGTTGCCCTTGCCCTTATACTTTATTGAGATCAAGCACGCTTGTCTCAACCTTAATGTTTTTCACAAAACGTTCCTTAATTTTGGCAAGGTATTCACTGGCTTTAGTGATATACTCAGATGCAGTGCCTTGAAAGGCTTCTGGGATGCTAAACCCAATGATCAGTAGACTTACACGATTCGAGTATTCCTACTTCTCGTAGTTTCTCCTTTGATAAGAAGTACTATTGTCCGTAGGAAAAGTAGGTTATTCAATCCTTGGCGCGTAATCTAGATCCATGCAATCCAGAGCAATCAAAATATAATCTTTGTAATCCTTAAATTTTGACTCATTCAATACTAACATATTGTTCATGTTGGAAGAAACTGCAGAAGTAGACATCACAATTGAATAGAGAACAAAACCAAATTAATTGTCATGCTCACATCATAAAATTCAAATAAAATGGTAGCATCTCGAGGTACTGGCACAACATTCAAATCAAGTCTGTGGACAGTAATATGAACTTGCTAGTGGCAACCTTTTGCAGTAATCAAATACTGACAATAAGATCATGTCAAGCAATGTCCACCTGTGGGCTTCACATTTACTCACACGAAAACTGGATAATCATCACATATTTATCACCACAGGTATGTGTGTATCTCGTGCCAAATATTAATCTTCCCGTGGGCCGACTAATATCCGCATTAAAATACACACATACTTACCGTCCTAACATTCGCAGTAAAGAAGTCTAGACAAGAGAGGTTACTGTTGCAACGTCTTATTTCGACTAATCTATTTGAACATTAGTAAACTATATCGAGGTACCGAGCACAACATTCACAATAAGTCCATTGACAGTAATGTGAATTTGTAAGTGGTATTCTCTTTATAATGATCAAACACTGACAATAAGATCATGTTAAGCAGTGTCCACCTATGGGCATCACACATTACTTACACGAAAACTAAATAATTGTCACGTATTTATCACTAAAGGTATGTGTGTATCTCGTGCCAAATATTAATCTTCCTGTGGGCCGACTAATATTCGCATTAAAATACACACACATCAATAAAGGAACATGAGATGCACCAAAATGATTGAATTTAAAATTTTAAAACTGAATACAAACGCTTGCAAGCAAGTCGTTGTTAACTGTCTGGAATATAGTGGCTAGCCAACGAGTCACTGGGTTCGCATACCTTGCGAACTCAGCAAGTCGCTAAATCCTGACGGCCAGCCCTATAGTTCCCCAGCAAATCGCAAATTGCTGACTCCTAATGGGATTTCATAAAATTTTTCCAAATCCGATTTTCACTAAAATCGACAAAATATCCGAATTTTGATGTTCCCAAGATCGTAAGCGACGAACATAAACACATCCAAAAGCAACATCAAAACAACCAAAAAATCCATAAAACACAAACTCTAAACTTTATGAATTCACATAGCAAATAAGAACATAAATCTTAATCTCCCCTTATGAGATTTGCAGTTTACAAGTTACAGACACTTTTGACCAAACATCCGTATGCAGAATTTTTTAATTTCTCAGTTCATCCAAGGCGATATGTATACGTGGATATAACAACAAAAAACTGAAATATCCTTCCTAAACCAAAAGACTAGATTTACGCATACATGAACTTAACCAAGAATCTGAACATGTAATTCCTAATTCTCAACCAAGACCACCAAAATTTGCAAATTCTCAACATAAACTGAAGTACGTAGCACACAAGTAATAACCAATTCGTAAACCAAATTAGACTTACCTTACGCCGTGTACATGAATTGAAATATCAATTCCTAAACCAAAGAAGTCAATTATGCAAAACATGTTTATACAACAAGGTCAATCATGCAATCTCGGTAAGTGTGCATAAACATTCATAATTAGAACTCTTTAAAATATGAATTGAAATAAGAAGAATCAATTCTAGTACACCGAAAACAGATTCCACAACCACCGAAACATTGATTCAAAATATTATAAACAATTCCTTTTGTTTATAAACAATTAATTTAAACGGCGGCTATAAATATACTTTAAGAATAAAACCCCAATATCAAGAAAACTAATTCCTTGAATTTCAAAATACAATCAAATTATAAACCTAATATCCTTTTCCCAATTCTCAGAGAATCATCAATAGAGTGGCTCTGATACCACTTGTTGGAATAATTGAATGAACAATTACATAAAGCTCTCTATGATGATTAACCGAGAACGACGGAGAAGGAGCATAAACCGTAGAGCGGAAGCGTACCTTGATTCATAATGAATTGAACAGCGGAATTGCTTTGCAGCGGCTATGGATCTTCCAAACGATCAGAGACATTCTTTGCAATAGTCTGCCGCAGAGACATTCTTTGCAATAGTCTGCCGGGAGAATACAGAGATATTGAATGTTCTTCTGACGTCTGGGTGGGGACCATAACCCTAGCTTATATTTATATTAAATATAAACCCCTTTATTTTCTATTCGGTCCCTCATCAAATAGAAAATCACTTTATGGTATCTACACTTATTTCCATAACAATTAAATACACTTTAGCCCAAACTTTAATCTTTATTGGATCACTTTAATTGGACAACTGAAAGATAGCCATACACAATAAATTAGTCATGTGGAAGCCCAAATTTCTAACATGTAAATCATTGGGGAGCTTCTCATTAGGGAAGTGAAGCTCGTGACACACTTTGAAACCGGTGGCACCTCGTTCTTAGAAGAGAAGTAGAGCTGCTGAATTCCACAATTTATCAGAAAAGGTGTGTGATAATCTTAGTTTATTGCATGTAGTTTGTGAAGTTTTTGGTTTCGATTGCAAATTTGTCTCAAACCATTACCTATTTAGCCTATTTTTGACAAAGGAGGTGAAGCCGGATCAACGAGAAACTCAAAGCACTTAAGAATTTTACAATCTTACAAGGTCTTTTAGCACAACTTGATTCTTTTTTTATCTATATTGTTATGCATTGAATTTTAGTTAAATGAGTGATATTCAAGATTTGAACTTCAGCTTCACAATCTTGCATAATGTATGTTGAAGTTCTAGTAGCTGAAACATGCCTTGTGTCTGCAGAATTTATATTTATTAGTATTTTTATGTTAGTATAAGGTATACTAATATGTTAATAAAATTATATTTATTATTTTTTTGTTATTGTTGAACAGGGGCATTAGTTAAGAAAATGAAAGCAAAGACCTTAAGGAAGGACTGGAGCATGTTTAGATATGTTTTTGTAAACTTCATATGCAAATTGTGACCAAGTCAATTAGCCTCTTATGGTAGTTTAGATATTTATCTTTGTCAATTCCCACAAATATGAAGTCACTCCATTTTGTATTAATGACTCATTTTACAGAGTGTTATTGCATTGCTTTTAAGACACCTACAATTGTTGCTTTCTTCTTTATTTGTTTAGATTCTCAATTATATAGTATATATATTATATTTAATGAATAATATCTTTGATGTATAATTGGAGATACTTTTAAGACCATTTAGGAACACTTTTTAATAGTGTCTTAATGTTAGGAAGGATGTGAAAACTGGGACGCCTATATAAATTGCGTTGGAAAATATTTTGGAGACGCAATTTAAAAGCGTCTCTAATCAATTCACCGATGCTTGCTATTTGCGTCCTTGTTCTTATTTGGCACGCCACCAATAAGGACACTTTTTAAAGCGTCGGTGAAATATTTAGAAACAAAAAATAGCGTCCCAAATTAACTAAAAAAACATCCTTAGATGTGTTTTTTGTTGTAGTGTATGCACGAGGCAATAAATTTTTCAATAATAGATATAAATAAAAAAATATTTAGAAACAAAAACCGAACAAAATAAGATGTTTACAAAAAATAAAAGTTCATAGGTTTAATTGTATATGTATTAATTTGAAATTAATTATTTTAATAAATCTTTAATTATATAACCATATAGTATGTGTAAAATTATTAGGTTTAAGAAGGAAATAATACCCTAATTTCCATTTGCAAATTTCAGATCAGGCCCTACAAAAGAAGAGAGATATCTATTTAGGCTAATGACAAATTCTAAGTACAATTTTGTTTTCTAATTGGGCTACAATCTAGGCCTTATTTATTTACATCATTTTTTCTTCCCCAAAATAAATTCAACCATCGCCAGCTAGTTACGAGTTAAGACAAACGTTATCAGTCCATTAATCAAACTCACAAATTAATTATTTTTTCTATTTCTAATTATTTTCTAATTAGTTAGTTTATTTAATTTAGAAACTAATACGGACTTCGTTTTCCAACAAAAACTAAATATTGGGGTAATTTCCAAAATTCCCAAAACTATTTAATTTCAGTATTTGTTTTCCTAGATGTTCTCCACTTCTCCTGTCATAACAATCACGATTTCCTTGTATTTGCTTTATTTCGATTTTAGAGTAGTTTATAGTTATATGATAACCAACACTTCATATCTAATGCACCTTTGCGTTTGATATATACTCCCTCCGTCCCATTAAAAATGCAACGTTTACTTTTGCGCACTTGTTTTGAAAAAATTATAATAAATAACTAAAATGGTGAAAAAATAAAGTAAGAGAGAGATTAATGCAGAGGAGAGTCCCCTTTATATCATTCTCTTTTTTACTTTATTTTTTCTCCACTTTAACTATTTATTATTATTTTTTCAAAATATGTGTGAAAAAGCAAACGTTTCATTTCTAATGGGACAGAGGGAGTATTACTCAAACCGTGAGCCTAAATTTACATATCTGGTTTTCTCACAAATTCTGATAAGTTAATTATTGTTTTTCGAGTAAAGGCCAAAATTGGTCCTGAACATATGGTCATTTTACGTTTTTTGGTCATAAACATTATCTTTTAGATTTTTTGGTCCTGAACATATGAAAATTTGATCATTTTGGTCCTAGATTAACTGTTCCGTTAAAAACTAACGGTCAACGAGATTTAATCCCAATTTTGACTAAATTAAATTTTTAATTCTGATTTTTTTTTCAACCTAATTAATTCTCTAATTACTTTTATAAATATTCTTTTAAAATTAAAATTAAATAATATGCCCTAACCCTTTGATTTTGAGGGGAAGGGGGCGTTAGACTTCGATTTTGCAACGAAGAACAAAGATTTCCTCTCAGATTTCGGCGAGCCTACATCCGTCCTTGACTCTGCAAGAATTGCGAGTAGGCCTACTTCCTCTTCAACCCTGTCTTTCTCTCTCGGCGACACGGCCGGCGTGGCGGCTGTTTCCGACACTAACTGGCACCAAGACTCCACCACTGCCACCAGCTCCAATGCCGGACCTCCTCACTCTGAACTCCCCCCCGTTCCGCCGCTAAATCTGGAGATCGGAACAGCAGTAGCCACCGCCAACCCGGAGAAATTCTCCATGGAGGACTGGGAGAGCGTGCTGTCCTACTCCGCCACCGTCTCGCCTAGCCAGGAGCAGGCCTTCCTCCTTGGGTGATGGGTGATGTGGAGGATCCTCATCTCAGCAAGTCCATCCAAATCGGAGGAGGAGGCGCGGCGGAGTTAGATTTCGGCAGCAGTGGCTTCAGAGTTGTAGATCAGGGGTTTAGCGGGGACCAATTTGCCTCCCAACCCTAATTTCAAACTTTCCCCAAATTTGATGAATCCAGCAGTGATTGAGAGAATTTTCCAGGAGTGATTGAGAATTTCATTTTAATTTTTTATATTCTTTATTTAATTCTAATTTTAAATGGGTATATTTTGTTAAAATAATTAGAAGATTAATTAGTAACTTAAAAATCAAAATTAAGAGTTTAATTTGGTCAAAATCAGGATTAAACCCGTTGACCGTTAGTTTTTAACGGAATTATTGACGGAGGACCAAAATGATCAAATTGTTATATGTGCAGGACCAAAAAATCCAAAAGATAAAGTTTAGGACCAAAAAGATAAAATTGCAATATGTTCAGGACCAATATTGGCCTTTACTCTTGTTTTTTAATCGATTCTGTGACAAATTTTAAAGTTAACACCACTATCTCAATCTTTTGATTAAATCAATATATCTAATTATCAATATCATGAAATTAGGCCTGCTTATTTGGCCGGTTCAGATTCTACCCGGTCCAGTTGATCGGGTACCCGGTTGCTAATTTTCATGAATCTTGGACCCAGAACCGGAACCAAAATCGGACGGTTTCAGTTCAGAACCGAAACCGATTTGTAGGAGGATCAAATTTCTTTATACTACTATTACTTAGTGGAGATGGTGTAATTTTTGTTGAATCTAAGCTAAATCTGGTGATGTTAGATTAAAATTAGGGTAAATAGTAAATAACTTACCGTTAATTATTATACGTAAATTAAGCTCACGAGTTGCTTGTGATGTCAAACTAGAAATATGATATTTCCTTCGCATGTTTCCTTGATGAAGTATAATATCCAAACACATAAATTGGAAAATCATATGGTCAACCCAAGCTAGCATTTATTTTTAAGTAATATCCAAGTAGCAAAAGAATACATTTAGTAAAACTAAAGAATTAAAACCAACCTTGATAAATATTAATAAATAATTTACCGCTAATTACTATACTTAAATTTTAGTAACAAATTTCAATTTTATAAAATCTAAAATTGAAAATATAAAATTGATATATTATTCGGTTCCGGGTAAGAACCGGTCGGTTCCGGATCTATCGGAACCGGCTCTCCGGTTCCCGGTTCCTCAATTACCCGGTCGGTTCCGGTTCCGATTCCGGGTACCCGAGAACCGGAGTACCAGTTAAGCAGGCCTACATGAAATTGGGCCTGCGGAATTGGAATTAAAATCTTTAATTCCAAATTCAATGTTTGATACTCCAAAATTTTTGAATTTAGAATTGAATATGGATTCCAATCATCTCAATTCTACAATTTGAATTACATATCAAAATTAAAAAAATTGAAATTCCATACAATTATCAAATTGAGCACCTTCTTACGCTACACACACAAATACATACACACTGCACACACACACACCCGCTGCTCACATACACATTACAATTTCGATTTCAATTACAGACGACACCATTGGAGAATCAACGAATTTTTACTCCATTTCATTTGTTCTCTTCACATCAAAATGGATGTAAATTGAAATTTTTTATGGAGGTTTAGGGTCTGAGGTTTGATAGTTTAAGTGCATCTGATTCTACTGTAGTTGACGAACATCAGCTACATTTTTTAAAACATATTTTATTTTTATTATTATTGTAATTATTATTATTATTATTTGAATAAAACTTTAAACCTTTATAATTAATTTCAATGAGACCTTTTTAAAATCGATCTAACGCTATTTACTAGTAGTAGTATGTTGCAAAATTCATCATATTCTAGTTGTGAATTTTATGTGAGTAAAATAAGCAAATTGAACACCAAACTTGATGCAATTAAGTATTGTGTTTGTTTAACACTGCTTTCTATACTCATGGTGGTAATTTGTATAGTACTGTTAAATTACACTGATTTAGATGCACGTTATTAGGTGGTATAGTACTAGAACACCTATAAATCTGTTAATGCCCCCTCGAATATGTATTTGCATATTTTCGGAATTCCTCTTTCTCAGACGTGTTTCGATTCATTCATATCCTCCCTGCTTCCAAAGTAGGAGTCGATCCTTGCTTGTGCCTCTGCACTGACGATCTGCTCTTGCGCCAATATTATAAAATATCATTTCCAATAATCGTTGTGATTATATAGTGTGTGTTAAAAATGATACTTCAACTTTGGTTTGTATATTTTTTATAATCCGGTAAAACATAGTCAAATTTATAATTGAAAATTACTGTACAAAATCGTTGAATCCTAAACTTTCAACTTTTATTTCGATTCTTGAATTATGGTCTTCAACGCTTTCGCAGTTTCACATCCAAAATAAGTGTTGCATGAAATGATTGTAGTTGTTTGTAAATCAAAATGCATATACAAATAATCTTCTCCACGATTTATTTATCATATGACTTAACCTATAAAAAATGAGGCAGGAAAACAAGCTATAATTATATATGCATGCATATAAGCTTGCTTAGTGCTTGTTTAAATCTACATACGTACATTTTATTTTATTTGTTGGTGCATAAATGGAGAAGATAAGAATATTAAAGGTGATATGTAATATACCACCCCCTATGTTAGAGTTTGTATACTAGAAATCACCTTTCGAGTAATTGAATACTGTTAAAACTCTTATATTATTTTCCAAAGGAATAAACAGATTATTTTTTCATAATGTTGTTATGTTTTACATTTAATGGATGTTTATTGCATATTTAAATGTATAAGTATCTTAACAAAGTCTAAGTCTTTGTTTTAGTAGACCGGTTGTGGGCGTCGTTCACTTTAAGGTAACACGGTCAGTTCTAAATAAAGAAAAAGAATAATTTCACAACCTAGATAGGCTTAGACTACCTATCGTGAAAGGTTGCAATGTCAGTCCGATTATTTCTAAGCCTTACTGAAATAAGATGACGTTGGTGTGGTATAGCACTGAATTGATCTAACAGCAAGAGTCTTTATGCTATCTACTGAAAGACGAGGTCTCGTAAATTATTTCTCAATCAATGTACGTTAGCATTGAGCATACGGTATTGATTATGCACTACTTTGACTTACCAAATGGTGCGGGTTTTTTGCAACCCAATAAGCTTGGTATATTGGGTAGTGGTGATTAATATCTAGCGGTGCTAGGATTGCTATTATATTGAATCGTGCGCGAGGTGAGTCTCGTTTGATAACATCCTCAAGAGAAGCTTGAAATAAGGTTTTATTATTCGGAACCTAGCTAGTTGGAGTTTAATTACTCTATGAATAATAAATAAGATTTTCTTGCTGAGTCCTCTCTTGGAAAAAATAAAATATTAATTAATTAAGTCCATAGCAGAAAATAATTAATTAATGGATGTTTCTATCTTAAGCGCGGGAAATAAATATAAAGTATTCGAAAATCGAAGTACTTATAATTTCGGATTTGGATGGGGAGTGCAGTATTACTTCTGTAGTGGCTGCTCGTAATATTCCAATTTTAAGCTTATATTAAATTGAGTTTAATTTAATTAGTAAAAAGCTAATTGGAGGAGCCCATATCCAAAGCCTTCCATAGATCCCTGTCTGGGCCCAATATGTGACTTATTATAAATAGGAGAATAAATGAGACATAAAATATTTTTTTATTTTTTCTCTAAAATTTTCGGCCCCCTACTCCTAGTAGTGGTCGAATTTTCTCTCCTTCGAGAGAAAGGATTTCTGTCTTCTCTATATAAGTCTTAGTGCATTGGTGAGATCAGCCCACCCTGATATCAGTCCACAATCCGGGAATCAGTCAGAAGATCCGTGGTTTTGTACTAAAGATCTTCACGTGGAGAAGGCGCTAGCTATCTTCGATTCTTTGAAGAATCATCAAGGTATAATGACTAAACCTTAGAAAAGCATGTTTTAGGTTTAAATTAATTTAAAGCATGTTATTATTTGAGTTATGAGCATGATACATGTGATAATTACGCGAATAGATTTTGTCTAAATAATCCGCCAAATAGATCGGAATTATTATGTAATTGATTTATGTGAGCGCTTCCGCTGCCAACCCCGTCAATTGGTATCAGAGCCAGTCTATGGCTCTGATTATTTGGATTTAAATTTCGCGAAATTAATGTATGCATGCGTTTTTGTTTTCGAAGCATGTTCTTGTTTTTAGTTGTTATATTTTATGCATGATGAACTAAGAACAATCGAAACGAAGAACTCAAATATTTGAACGCAAGAGACGTGGGATTCGTCGGCGCTTGCGCCGAGACGAATCGCGCGACATGCAATTAGGGTTGTCGAGCGAGGGAGGTGATCGGTCGGCGACACGCAGACGAGGGTGGCCTCGTGCGCGCCGCCGGCGAGACCACCGGTCCCGGAATGCCTTGGGAATCGCGGCTGTCGAGTGGGAGAAGGCGAGCGATCGCGCGGCGACGTGAAAACGAGCAAGGGCTCGTCCACGCCGTCGGCGAGACCGCGGCGGCCCTCACCCCAGATCAGACGGCGTTCGACAGAAGGGGAGGCTGACCGGAAACCGCTGCTCTCGGACGAGTAGCGGCGGTTCTTCAAACCAGAAACCCTAACCCTAGCCTAAACCCTAACCCTAGTCGAACCCTAACCGATCGTCGCTGAACCAAGAGTTGCGACGCAGCTTGCTGTGGCGGCTGGTTCAGGCGAGCACGAACGAGGAGGGATGGAGTTCGCCAGAGAAACGTGGCTCTCGCCGCGCGCTGGGCAACGTCGACGAAGGGAGTAGCGGCGCATTCGCGCCGCAGTGGGAGAAAACGGGAGCAGCCGCGCCGAGCGCGGGCTGCCGGAGATGGCTGGGCGGCGCACTCGCCGTGCCGGCGGATCAACTCCGGCTGATTTTTTTGTCGTTCCTCGTGCGTGCCAACCTTGTACGACGCGATAACGGTGAAATATTTTTTTTTGATTATTTGGTTCCTAAATTAAAAGATATCATTAAAATATTATTATTTAATTGAAATAAAATATTTAGGGAAGATTTCCCTAGATTTTAGGAATATTTAGATTATTGACCATATCTAGGGATATCTTTTAATCCTAGATGATGTGGACAAGAATAATTTAATAGTTTTCTAATTATATTATATATCTAGAATTCTAATAAGGATAGATATGTAGGATTTCATTAAATAGTAAAATATATTATTCTCTTCCCAATCTTAATAAGGAATTAATTTAAGTTTATTTATTCATGTCCGTGAAAGATATACATAATTAATTATTTTAGATAAATCTTATAGAAGACATGAATATGGATTAAACTTTAGAAATTAATATATTATCCTTTAATAAGATGTTTAAAAGATTATAAAAGATTTAATTATCCAGTCAATTAAATACCAATAGAATTTAATTAAGTCTTTAATCTGCACTAAGGCTAAGGATAATTAATGAAAAACCATAACTTAAATATCTAAGCGATAATTACGAACTAAGTTTGTATATGATCTCCATCGATTGGTCCACAACTTATGAAGCTAATTTCTGAATCTTATCGTCACCCATGCTGTGGGGACAATAATCATAAGAAATAGCGAGTTCATATAGGTGGACTTCTCAAATGTAAATAGTGTGGACTAGAAAGTAGTTTCCAATATTATCGCCATCCATGCTGTGGGGACAATAATCTTAAGAAATTACAAGTTTCAGAAGTTCAAACAGAATTTACGAGATAGCTTGGTCTTGTTATCAACGCATGAGCATTGTTATGGGAGTGTGTTGTAGAAACGAGATTCTGTAATGCTAAATCTGATGGTCGTGCTTAGGCAACATTTGGCGGCCATGTCGTGCTGCGGTCTCTGGACTATTCGTCGGTGTTGTGACCAGTAAAAATGTTAAAATTTTAATGCGTATTTACCTCTGCTTGAGGGTACAAAATTTTAATTTTACAGTTGTGAGAATTTGAAAAGTTTTATGGTTTAATCTACTCAATTTCATCACATAAGTTTATGACAAATAGTAAATATTCTGTTTTGCAGTGCAAACTAAATCGTCAACATGTCACTTAATCCTCTTTCTGCAATTCTTAAAGAAAACAAACTCGAGGGCCAAAATTACATAGAATGGAAACAAAATTTGGACATCGTTCTCACGGCTGATGAGTACAAATTTGTGCTCACTACTCCACGGCCCCCAGTGCCGGCGGCTAACGCCGCGCAGGCAGCGCGAGATGCCCATAGACGGTGGCATAAGGCGAATGAGATGGCTAAGTGTTATATGTTGGCCTCCATGTCAACAGTGCTTAGACATCAGCATGCCGCCATGGCAACTGCCACTGAGATTATGGAAAATCTCACAAATCTCTTTGGTACTCAGAATCGAACGGCTAAGTCTCAAGCTTTTCGGAGTATCATGTGCAAGACTATGAAGGAAGGCTCGTCTGTAGGGACCATGTCCTCGAGATGATGAGCCATCTCAATCAAATTGAGGTTTTGGGAGGCGTCATTGATGCCGAGTCCCAAGTTACTATCATCCTTCAGAGTCTGCCCCCTAGCTTTCAGCAGTTCAAGCTCAACTTTGAGATGAACAAAAGAAATTACACCTTGGCTGAGTTGTTGACTGAACTTCAGTCGGCAGAGGATCTCATGAACCAAGCTAAGGCTGCGATGGTCAGTTCGTCACATCGTTCCTCTGGCCCTAGGCCTAGCGCAGGAAAGAAGAAAGTGACAAACCAGGTCGCACCTAAAGAAGCTAAGGGAAAGAGGAAGAGGAGGTCGGGAAAGAAGCAAACCTGAAAGTGTTTCAAGTGTGGAGAGAAGGGGCATTGGAAGCCAGACTGCCCTAAAAAGGGCAAGGCTACAAGTATGCACCAAGCTCTAGTTGTTGAGTCATGTTTTGCTTCGACTTCATCTCATACTTGGGTTATAGACACTGGAGCTACTGATCATATTTGTTTTGATCCTGACTTAATGCAGGTGATAAGACGGCTATATGATGGCGAGATCGAAGTCCAGCTGGGCGACGCTACTAAAGTGGCGGCCGTTGCAGTGGGAGACGTTTATTTGCGTTTTAGTAGTGATAGATTTTTGGTTATGAAGAATGTTTTGTTGATACCTTCTTTTAGAAGAAATTTAATTTTAGTTTCTAAATTGGTTTTTGATGGATATTCGATTTCTTTTAATGACAGTTGTGTTATTAAGAAAGATGGTTCTTATATCTGTCGTGGTATCATGGAAAACAATCTGTACACAATCATATCTACACAATTTAACAATCGCAAATTAGAACTCAATAATGCATCGAAAATTTTGAAGAAAAGAAAAGAACCTTCAAGTTCAATGAACGAAACGTACTTATGGCACCTTAGACTTGGTCATGCCAACCAAAAGAGGATTCAAACACTCGTGGATCAAGACCTTCTTAAAGGGCTAGATACCGAATCATTTTCCACATGTGAATCCTGCTTGGAAGGCAAGATGACTAAGAGACCTTTAAGGGTGAAAGGTAATAGGGCCAAGGAAGTAATAGAACTCGTTCATACTGATGTGTGTGGACCAATGTCAACCGAGGCAAGAGGCGGCTTTCGCTATTTCATCACTTTTATTGATGATTACTCGAAAGTTGGATATGTTTATTTGATGCGCTTTAAGTCTAAAGCTTTTGACAAGTTCAAGGAGTTTAAGGCTTATTCTAAGACGCATCATGGAAAACGTATCAAAATCCTGCGATCTGATCGCGGAGGCGAATACCTCAGTGCCGAGTTTTTGGACTACTTATCGGTAGAGGGAATTGAATCCCAACTGACTGCGTCGGGCACACCCCAGCAGAATGGCGTAGCTGAAAGAAGGAACAGGACCTTGTTAAACATGGTCCGATCGATGATGAGTTATGCACGACTGCCCGTTTCGTTTTGGGGACATGCCTTGCTTTCTGCAAGCCATATTTTAGACAATTTACCGTCTAAATCTGTTCCTGCTACTCCATATGAGTTGTGGACTGGGCGCAAGCCCAATCTAGAGCATCTCAAGATATGGGGGTGTCCGGCTCATGTTTTGGAAAAGGATCCAACTAAGCTGGACTCAAGGACAGAGGTATGTTTGTTTATAGGATACCCCAAAGGATCGAAAGCTTATGAATTCTATAGTCTCCGAGACAAGAAAGTCATAGTGAGTACTCACGCGACGTTCTTAGAGGAAGACTTTGTTATGAATTATAAACCCAACAGTGAGGTGGCTCTAGAAGAGCTCACTTCAGTCACAAGTTCCATTAACCAAGAACAAGTACCTATAGTACAACCAATTCCCGAACATTCAACTTCTACACCTATTATTGTAGTGCCGCGCCGCAGTGGGAGGGTCTCTCATGAGCCCGAAAGGTACATTGGTTTGGGAGAATCTATGGATCACTCCTCGGACAGTAATGTACTAGATCCCTGGAATTTTGCAGAGGCGCAAGCGGATGTCGATCATTGCGAATGGGTAAGAGCAATGGATTCGGAACTACAATCTATGATAGACAAAGACGTCTACGATTTATCTGTCCTACCCGAAGGCTGTACTGCCATTGGGAGTAAGTGGATATATAAAAGTAAACGTGGACCCGATGGACGAGCTAAAGTCTTTAAAGCAAGACTAGTGGCTAAGGGGTACACCCAAAAGGAAGGTGTCGATTACGACGAGACCTTATCCCCAGTGGCCATGCTCAAATCGATCCGGATACTGTTGTCTATTGCAGCTTACATGGATTGGGATGTGTGGCAGATGGACGTTAAGACTGCGTTCTTGAACGGTAGTCTTGAGGAGACCATCTACATGGAACAACCCGAGGGTTATGCCGTCAAGGGCAAAGAGCACATGGTTTGGAAGCTTAAGAAGGCCATTTATGGCCTCAAGCAAGCATCTAGATCATGAAATCAGTGTTTCGATCAGACTGTTCATAAGTTTGGATTCGAAAAATGCCCTAATGAGAGCTGCGTGTACAATAAGGTTGAGAAGGGGAATGTGGTGTTCTTAGTTTTATATGTAGATGACATTCTTCTAATTGGAAAAAATAAAAAGATGTTGTCATCAGTACGAATATGGTTGTCAAACCAGTTCGAGATGAAGGATATGGGAGACGCGGGACACATTCTAGGTATCAAGGTCCTACGGGACTGTGAGAAAAGGATGTTGTGCTTATCTCAAGAGCCCTACATCGACACTGTACTTAGCCGTTTTAGCATGCAAGATGCCAAGAAAGGTTTCTTACCTTTTAAACATGACATCCATTTATCTCAATAGATGTGTCCTAAGACAGCATCTGAGATAGCAGAGATGATAAGGATACCATACGCTTCGGCAGTTGGTAGTCTCATGTATGCTATGCTTTGTACAAGGCCTGATATTTGCTTTGCTGTTGGCATGGTAGCAAGATATCAGTCAAATCCTGGCCAAGGACATTGGACTGCAGTAAAGAACATACTCAAGTACCTTAAACGGACTAAGGACTATGTTCTAGTTTACAAAGCAGCCGAGCTATGCCCTTTGGGATATACTGATTCAGACTTTCAAGCTGATCAAGACTCGAGGAAATCTACTTCTGGTTATGTGTTTACCTTAGGAGGTGGAGCCGTAATTTGGAAGAGTGTAAAGCAGAAATGCATTGCACACTCTACCATGGAAGCTGAATATGTGGCCGCTTCGGAGGCTGCAAAGGAGGCTGTATGGCTCAAGAACTTTCTTATGGACTTAGGTGTGGTTACGAATCTGCCCAAGAGCATCACCATTTATTGTGACAATTCTGGTGCTGTGGCAAATTCGAAGGAACCAAGAGCTCACAAAGCGAGCAAACACATTGAGAGGAAGTATCATATCATCAGAGATATAGTGCAGAGAGGAGACATACAAGTGGTCAAGATTGCGCCAGAGAACAACCTGGCAGATCCCTTCACTAAGGCATTGGCGGTCAAACCGTTCGAACGCCATGTAAAAGGAATAGGAGTTCGACTCGCTCGAGACCTCAAATCGCTTTCAGTATAAGTGGGAGAATTAGACGTAGTGCACATTTTTTTGTATACTCGAAAGCTGTTTTGAGTATAAGTGGAGATTGTTAGAGTTTGTATACTAGAAATCACCTTTCGAGTGATTGAATACTGTTAAAACTCTTATATTATTTTTCAAAGGAATAAACAGATTATTTTTGTCATAATGTTGTTATGTTTTACATTTAATGGATGTTTATTGCATATCTAAATGTATAAGTAACTTAACAAAGTCTAAGTCTTTGTTTTGGTAGACCGGTTGTGGGCGTCGTTCACTTTAAGGTAACACGATCAGTTCTAAACAAAGAAAAAGAATAATTTCACAACCTAGATAGGCTTAGACTACCTATCGTGAAAGGTTGCAATGTCAGTCCGATTATTTCTAAGCCTTACTGAAATAAGATGACGTTGGTGTGGTATAGCACTGAATTGATCTAACAGCGAGACAGTCTTTATGCTATCTACTGAAAGACGAGGTCTCGTAAATTATTTCTCAATCAATGTACGTTAGCATTGAGCATACAGTATTGATTATGCACTACTTTGACTTACCAAATGGTGCAGGTTTTTTGCAACCCAATAAGCCTGGTATATTGGGTAGTGGTGATTAATATCTAGCGGTGCTAGGATTGCTATTATGTTGAATCATGCGCGAGATGAGTCTCGTTTGATAACATCCTCAAGAGAAGCTTGAAATAAGGTTTTATTATTCGGAACCTAGCTAGTTGGAGTTTAATTACTCTATGAATAATAAATAAGATTTTCTTGTTGAGTCCTCTCTTGGAATAAATAAGATATTAATTAATTAAGTCCATAACAAACAATAATTAATTAATGGATGTTTCTATCTTAAGCGCGGGAAATAAATATAAAGTATTGGAAAACCGAAGTACTTATAATTTCAGATTTGGATGGGGAGTGCAGTATTACTTCTGTAGTGGCTGCTCGTAATATTCCAATTTTAAGCTTATATTAAATTGGGTTTAATTTAATTAGTAAAAAGCTAATTGGAGGAGCCCATATCCAAAGCCTTCCATAGATCCCTGTCTGGGCCCAATATGTGACTTATTATAAATAGGAGAATAAATGAGACATAAAATATTTTTTTATTTTTTCTCTAAAATTTTCGGCCCCCTACTCCTAGTAGTGGTCGAATTTTCTCTCCTTCGAGGGAACGGATTTCTGTCTTCTCTATATAAGTCCTAGTGCACTGGTGAGATTAGCCCACCCTAATATCAGTCCACAGTCTGAGAACCAGTCAGAAGATCCGTGGTTTTGTACTAAAGATCTTCACGTGGAGAAGGCGCTAGCTATCTTCGATTCTTTGGAGAATCAACAAGGTATAATGGCTAAACCTTAGAAAAGCATGTTTTAGGTTTCAATTAATTTAAAGCATGTTATTATTTGAGTTATGAGCATGATACATGTGATAATTACGCGAATAGATTTTGTCTAAATAATCCGCTAAATAGATCGAAATTATTATGTAATTGATTTATGTGAGCGCTTCCGATGCCAACCTCTTCACCCTAATCAATCGTGACGATGCGAAGCGACTCCACAACAAAATTAATAAAAACCGAACCGAACAACTCGGTAAAGAGTTGGGCGTTCACAAAAACGGGAACGCCGGTAAGGGTGCCGTTGACAGTGTTGAGGATGGGGCAGACTGTGGAATTGAGAGGAAGGTTAGTGACGACGTTACATGGTAGGACTGTGCTGATGACAGGGCCCAACGTGCCAAGTAATTTGGCAAAGCGAGGTTAAAAACACCAATGGAGTTGGTGACGCCCTGGGCGAGCGTCATCACGCTTCCCAGGAGAGTAGTGCAGTTCAGACTCTCCGCCACTCCTGGGATCCCTACCGACCCAGCGGGGCAGTTTCCGCTGGATGTGCAAGAGGAGTCGCGGTGACCAAGAGGAGGAGAGCCACCACAAGCAAGGCCAGGGATTGCTTGTAACCCATTGTAACTTGTTTCTTTGCTATGAGCAAATCTTTAATTATGTTACTGTTTTGATTTAAATGTTGAATTTGAAACTCATCTAAGTGTTGAATTTGAAAGTCGTCTGTTCATTATTGATTAGAGCAATTATATCATATCCAATGGCGGACGCAGAAATAAATCGTGGTAGGGGCTGAAATATATATACTCCTTCATCCGTGAATAATCGTCTCTTATTTCCATTTCCTGTACGTGTCGCGTATTGGTCTCATTTACTCTTTTATTTCGATAAGTAGACTCCACATTTCACTAACTCGTCTCAATCACAATTTATTATAGTAATATATGAAAATGTAACTCATAATGCACTAACTTTTTTTTTAATATATTTTTTAAGTACAGATTAAATCATAGTAAGACGATTAATCACATACAAAGGAGATACTACTCCTATTAAACAAAATATTCCAACTGAGTAATTCAAAATGTTGTCCTAAGTAGTTGTAAAAGAAGATAAATATTATTTGAGACAACTTCAAATTATTCAATATGAGCACTTTAAACTATAATTATAGGATGAAAACTCTAAACAAACATTTTTGAAACAAATAAATATTTGTATAATAGAATTGTAAAGAAATAAAAGGAAAAGAAAAGAAAATAAAAAAGTAAAGCAGTAAAAACCTTTATCCACTTAGTATTTAATTATTTATACAGCTACTGTATATTGAAATCAACTGACGCTACTTTCAAGGCCTTATTATTTCAAGTATATTTATAATTAAATATTTTAGAGGTCATCTTCTTCTCCAAAACAGCCGTAACAACCATCTTCTACAAATTTGATTTATCATATTTAACTCAACGACTTCAGCCCCTTCTCAACATTAATTTCACACAATTTAGTCTTCGAAAACCTTAATTTAGGAAGGACTTAAGACTGTTTTTTAAAAAATTTAAAAGATTTTAGCAATAGGATAAAAGGAAAAAAAAAAAAAATTAGAGAAGGGCTTAACCCCCTCCCAGGGCCTTACTGGGTCTGCCAGTGATCATATCAAAAAATAATGAATGCATGCCTTGTTATCTTTTACTTCAATATGCAAATAATTCTAAGCTACAAGTCAGCCTAATGTTGTACTCCTTCTGTTCTATGTTACTAGAGTTATTTTTTGTTAATTTGGGAAGTTTCAATATAATTAAGTTATTTCTATTTTTGACAAAATGGACTCTCCTCTCTTACTTTATTGTCTTTTACTTTATTCACCATCCACTTAAAAAATTATTCTTAATCTTCGTAACAAAAAGAAATGTCTCATTTAACAAGGAACAAAGGGAGGAAAATTCTACTATACAATAGTAGTAACATTTAATTTTAGCATTTCAACTTGTATCAAGTGCATTTTGTCAAACGTAAAAATCCTTTACTTCTTTCAAAAGTCCTACTATTCCTTAGAATACAAATATGTAGTATTTCTTATATGTATGTTTTACCAAGAATATATTCAGCACTAGACGACCAGCATACATGTAGTAGTACATTTTATGCAGTTGTTGTAAATATATATGACTTTCTTTATAACCTTCACCATTACATGTTGTTGGATGATCTCAAGTATAAACGACCGACACCCTTATTTATATTTTCTAACACCAACCCTATATATATTCTCTTAGAATTCTTGACAAAAATCCCTTTTTTGACAAGTGTCCTTACTTGGACACTCCTCAAATATTGTCACGACCGCATTTTGCTAAGGATAGCGAAAGCGGGTAAACCGCGACTAATGGGAGGGATTAAAGAAGCGGGGGAAAGAAAAGGGCTGGAACTTGAGAATTCGTCATTCATCATTCATCGTTCATCATTCATCATTCATCATTCATCATTAATCATTCATCATTCATTCCAGTCAAGTGTCGCTCCATCGGTCACCCATCATTCCATGACAATCCAATGACAATCATCAAAGCAAAACATTTATGGTATGACAACAATTTGAAAAGAATCATAGCTCCATTTTAAGAAAATATGATTTTTCATAATTTCACAAGTATTTGATTTATATCCACACTAGTGTGCTGGATAAAGAAAGCCCACCTGATATGCTTATTCTTCAATTCAATTATTCGCCTTGACCTCACTTGCCCTTTGAGCATTTTATCCTTTAAAAATAAATAGCGCGACGCGCTAATTAGTATTCGAACTATTTCTCCTTAGAAAGAATGCATGTACCCTATGGCATAGCACCTATATCCTTAGTCTTGTCTCATAGGATCTCTAGTCCTTTCTCGGGCTTCATTAAGTTGTAGGATTTATTTGTCCACTTAAACTAAATTCGGAGAAGTTCAATATCTTTAAAATAATTACTTGAGCATTTAATATGGATTCTTGGAAAATTCTTTCTTAAATCTTTTCCTTGAATTTTCTTAAGGCCGCCCATGGCGTCGCAGGGCGTCACCGTTCGGCCCTTCGCATCTCCATCTTCGTCACTTTCCATCTTTGGGAACTTACTAAATTATTCGGGAATTAATTAATTGAGCTCCAACTTAATCCTTAAATAAATTCCAACCCAACATAAATAATTCTCGGCCCAAATCATGAGTTACTTACTGGCCCTATTCTTTAATTTCAGCTCATGTGTAGGATTAATTCTTTTGGCCCAATTGAAAATTAGTAGTGGCCCATCAAAATTTAATGAGGACCCAAATATACTCCTTTCCTTATCCATCGGCATTTCTCCCCCAAATCACCTTCATTCTTCCCAAATGAAATCCCTAAGTTAGGAAATCAGCGGCACCTCCTCATTCTCTCTCACGCCTCCTCCGGCGAAAACTACACCGCTCCGCCTCCTTTCTCAGTTTCCCCTTCTCGACTCATCCTCAAATTTGATTCTGGGATCCTAGATCGAAGACTTCGAGAGGCAGCGCCTCCTTTCTCCCTTCTCCAGCGAAGATCGTCGGTACCCCGACGGGAACTCGGAGTTCCGCCGCGTGCTGGTTCTCGCACCAACCTCTACTTCGCGTCGCGGGCAGAAGCTCCTCTGCGTCGCGGCTCTCCGTCGCTGCTGCCAGCGACCTGCATTGCTCTCTGCGTTGATTTCTCTATCCGGTGAAGTACCGGTTAGGGAGAAGGCGTCGCCTCTCCCTCCGTCGGTTTCCCTCTCTCGCTCGGCGAAATCACCGACAGAGAAGTGTCGCTCCTCCATGAGCAGTCGTCTCGTTCTGCCGCTCGCGTCCGCCCCTGGTCGCTCGGCACCGCTGCCGGAGTCCGGCGGAGGCCGTCGCTGCTCCTCAAGGCTCCTGCTACTGCTGCTGCTGTTCGGGCGAGACTCAAGGCGCGTCACCGTCGTTCGTGCTATTGCTCCAGCGGCGTCGCCGCTTCCTCGCAATAAAGCTAAGTCTTCTTTCCCCCTAACCCCTTAATTATTCTGATTTGCTTTGTTGTTCTACTTGAAGGCAGTAGAGGAATTGTTTTATATCACGATGTTCTAAAGTTTTGATCTTGGGAAACAATTAGCTCACTGGAATGAGCTCTTGGTAGGGGAGTTACTTGACATGTTTATACTTGATATTTGGGCAGTAGCTATGGCAACTGATTATTCGTTGATCCTATCGCTATGATTTGTCCTACGTGAGCATGCTGCCTATGATTCTAAGTTCTGGAAATTTCGTGGCGTTCTAACGTGATGCCGAGAATGGTATCGAGGGGATTACCTTAACGTAGTTGAATCCTCCTCGGTGGTGGCTGTCCTTGCCGTCACCACTCGCTGCCCCTCTCCCTCTTCCTTCGCTGCTCTCCTTATGGTGTTGTGTGGAATTGTGATGATGAAAGTGATGGTGGAGGAGGTGAGGAGATGGCTCCTATATAGTGCTAAGCTATTGGAAGCTAGGTTTGAGACTTGGAGCCAAAGGCTCCTATTTTGGGCTTGCTAGCTCTCTTACTTTCGAGCTTGATGACTGTGAGATTCTTGCCGTTTTGGTGATGGTGGCTGATCTTCTTGGCTGATTTCTCGGCCTTGATCGACGGGGAGATGAGAGTTTGTCTCATCTTCTACTTTTGGGCTTGTGTAGGAGCTCGCTCTCCAATGCCCCCTTGTCTCGACTCCCTTTTGATGTTAGAAGAGATGGTGACCAAGATTTTCTTACCTCATGCTCTATCTTGTAGCTCTTCTAGCTATATTACCCATTAAATGTTCCATCTCTTTATTTAGCTTGTGCTTCCCTCTCTCTTTACTTGTGTGCACTTTCTAACCCCAATTTGGTGTAAACTTTGTAGGTACATGGAGGCATTCTTGGAGCTTGTGGAGGCCGAAAATCGAGAATGATGGGAATGAGGGAAACACTTAGATTTAGTTGCTCTATTTGGCTAGTATCCGAATATTGTAGTTTGGCATCTTTGAAATGCTAAGTTGTAGCTTCCACTTTTGTATTTTCTAAATGTAACTATTATGTAGCAAAATCTCACACCTCTCAATAAGATTGTATAGTCCTTTTCCATTGTGTAGCCCTTTACCATTAATCTCTTCAATATATGTAAATCCTCTTCATAAAGTATTGTGCTAGTTTATTCTCTTTTTCTTCTTCCAATAATTGTAGTTTACAAACTTAAATTTCTTGCACTTTAATTCCAATCGTCCTTTCGTAAATTTTTTTTTATACTCTAAAACTAGTGCACGAAAACTCGGGATGTTACAAATATCTTGGCATATACTTTATACTATGTATTATAAGAAATTATATTTTATTTCATTTTATGTGTAGGAAATGATAAGTGTATCGTGCTGCTACTCGGATATTCATCGGACAAAAGGTTCATCAAGACTTGCACGATTCTGAACCAACTCCTTAAGAATCAAAAGTTTATTTAATTGCATGTACTTGGACATTACATCTCTAGTTTGGGATTATTATTATATAACTATTGTGCTTACTCGAGTTCTTGACGATGCTTCGATTACTCCTAAATCATAACAAATCAACTCAATGAAAAGTTTTACATGTTCGGCTCTAATGAATATTCCACAAAGAATTTCATATAAATTCTTTAAGACACTATTTTCATGATTATAAAAGCTTTATAAGGACTGGGTTGTCACATGTATGAATGTGTTCAATCTTATAAATATTTGGAATTTCAATTTATAACTTTTAATATAGATTTGAAATTGTGGATTGGGAGGAATTGAAATTGAAGGCCCCAATTTCAATTCGAGGCTAATTCCATGATACCGTTTTTCTATATAATTTTTAGATTCATATCAAAAGAGGAATAATTGAGCACATTCACGCTATATTTTGCAATTTATTTTCTTATTCATGACATCTTAAACACCTTCACAACAAAACAATAAATGGGACCGATGACCGAGTTTCCGACTGCAAATTGAAGAACGGGAATGCCAATAAGGGTGCCATTGACGGTGTTGAGGATGGGACAGACGATGGAATTGAGAGGAAGGTTAACGACTACTTTAAATGGCGAGACATGGCCGATCAAGGACGGTGTATTACTCAAACGAAAGCTAAAAATTCTGGTGGAGTTGGTGACGCCCTGGCCAAGCGTCACCGCGCTGCCAAGAAGAGTGGTGATGTTCAGGCTCACCCTCACTCCAGGGATTCCTACTAACCCAGGGCCGCAGTTTCCGGTGGATGTGCACCGCTGATGATGCTGATGCCAATTGGAATAACCAGTTCAAGTTCGGGTCAACCACTCGGATTGTCGGGCTTTTTGACTGCATGTTATTCGGGTTATTAACTTTCAACCATAACCGTAACCCACTGATGGGTTTTCGGGCTATTCGGTCCAAAATTTTGAACATTTTGAAATAGTAAACGTTAAATACTCTTATTTTCAAAAATATCTCAAAACTTTAAATGGATATAAATATCTCGATCTAAATTATTTTTTCGCATCTTACATCAAATTAAAGATAATTTTATAAGGATTCCAATGTGATCCTACATGCATATGTTTCGATGTCAAAAATTGAATTTTTTTTAATAAATTTTCATATTTTAATAAAGCAGGTAATATCAATATAGCTTACATAATATGTCAATATAATGTTTGCACATGTCAATACAAAATTGTGTTGACATTCTCATAGCTTCGTGTTGATATATTTTATACACTATATTGACATTGAGTTCATAAACCCTAAATTTGATAGTTGTTATTATCTTTTTAATATTAGAAAAGGAAAAACGAAATTATACATGACAAATTATAGACCACAAGTTTTCTAAAATCTTATGATCTTAAATTAGTTGTAGTTAACAATTAAATAATGAGTTAGCAATTGATCACATCCTATTTACAAAGTTTACAACAAAAACAAAGTTTTTTACATCAATTGTGGGACGTACCAAAATGGCAAAATGTGACTCTTATTGTGGGACGGATGAAGTATTATTATTATTATTATTATTATTATTATTATTATTAATATTATTAATAATATTATTATTATTATTATTCTTATTATTATTATTATTATATTTGTAGTTGTTGTTATTGTTATTGATAGAATAGAACTTTAAACCTTTATAATTAATTTCAATGAGACTTTTTAAAATCGATCTAATGCTATTTTTTATTCGAATAATAATATTACTCTATATCTAACTAAATCCGTTATATTTAGTTGTGAATTTTATGTGAGTAAAATAACCAAAGTATACTTTTATATTTAAAGTATCGTGTTTGTATAACACTGCCTTCTACACTCATAGAACTCTTGTCATTGCAATACGGTACTTGGTGTGAGATTAATTTCATACTCAACAACGACTATCCCACTAGCTAGCACAAGTGTTTCGAATGTGCGGTCTCCTCACTTACACGCTCCCTAACAAATTACTTGGGCTCACACATCTCAAAATCTCCTCAACCCATACATGCTTAACCTTGAAGATCTTATGAGATTTAGATGCATGTAATTAGGTGGTACAGTAGCACCAATAAATTTTTTAATCCCTCCTCGAATATGTATCTGCATATTCTTGGAATTCCTCTTTTTTAGATGTATTTCGGTTCATTCATATCCTCCCTGCTTCCAAAGTACGTAGGACTCGATCCTTGCCGTGCCTCTGCACTGACAATCTACTCTTGCCCCAATGTTATAAAATATCATTTTCATTGATCGTTGTGATTATATAGTGTGTGGTAAAATTGATAATAATAATATAATGATATTCTTAATCTTTGGTTCATAAGATTGTTTTTAATTCGGTAAAAACACATATTCAAATTTTATAGCAATTGAAAATTACTGTACAAAATCGTTGAATCCTAACTAAGCTTTCAACTTTGATTTCGATTCTTGAATTATAGTCTTCAATGCTTTCGCAGTTTCATATCCAAATAATAAGTGTTGCATGCAATCATTGTAGTTGTTTGTAAATCAAAATGCATATACAAAAAAAATATCTTCTCCATGATTTATTTATCATAGGACTTAAACCTATACAAAATGAAGCATCAAAACAAGCTATAATATTATATGCAATCATATAAGCATGCTTAGTGCTTGTTTATCTACGGACATTTAATGTTAAAATTCTAATATCTTGTCCCACATCGGCTTGGTAACGATCCTAGCTCACCTATATAAGTGTGGATAACCCTCCCTCTTATGAGGCCTTTTAAGGGGTGAGTAGCTCATTTCTAATATGGTATCAGAGCAGGGCCCAAGTCGATGATGGTTTATCTTTTTATCTCTTCTCTTGCCTACCCACGTGATGGAAGTCCGATGTGTCATTCCGACCCACACGTGAAGGGGCGTGTTAGGCGTGTTAAATTCTCCAAATCCTTGCCCCACATCGGCTTGGTGATGATCCTAGCTTCTCTATATAAGTGTGGATAACCCTGCCCCTTATGAGGCCTTTTAAGGGGGTGAGTGGCCCATTTCAAATATAGTATCAGAGCGGGCCCAAGCCGATGATGGATTTATCTCTCTATCTCTTCTCTTGCCTATCCACGTGATGGAAGTCCGATGTGTCATTCCGGCCTACACGTGAGGGAGCGTGTTAAAATTCTAATATCTTGTCCCACATCGGCTTGGTAGCGACCCTAGCTCACCTATATAAGTGTGGATAACCCTTCCCCTTATGAGGCCTTTTAAGGGGTGAGTGATCCATTTCTAATATTTTATTTTATTAGTTGGTGAGTAAATAGTAAAGAGTAATATCCCACCCCTTAATTGTAGCTTTGATACGGATATATCTATAGAATTTTATAAATAGGAGTATTTGTATCCTTCTCAATGAATCAGAAATACAATTATCCTATTTTATTTTTACGCTTTTACTTCAATTCGGTATTGTTCTTGTTTTAATTGACGGGCAAAGCTCATGCGACTACCTCGACTACCTTTTATTCCTCCGCCGATCGCAATCGCGACGTCGGAATCTTGTTAAGGGAATTATCCCTTACCGAGTTAATCATAGTCACAATAATATCAGAAATCTGACGGTACAACAAGCCAGAGAAGCGGGTCACAAGAACGGGAGCACCGGTAAGGGTGCCATTGACGGTGCTGAGGATGGGGCAGACTGTGGAATTGAGAGGAAGGCTAGCGACGGTGTTACATGGTATTTCTGTGTCGAAGACACGCTACAACGAAATGCCAAGTAAACTTGTGAGGTTAAACACACCAGTGGAGTTGGTGACGCCCTGGGAGAGCGTCACCACGATTCCCGAGAGAGTGGTGCAGTTTAGCCTCACTGCCACTCCTGGGATCCCTACCGCCCCAGGGGGGCAGTCTCCGCTGGGTGCGCAGCAGATTGTACCAGTGACCAAGCCAGTAGGATTCAGCAGTAATGTTTGGCCGTAGGTGAGGGGAGTCGCGGTGGCCAAGAGGAGGAGAGCCACCACAATCAAGGCCGGGGATTGCTTGTAACCCATTGCTTTGCTACCACCAAATCTTTAATTGTGTGTGTTTTGATTTGTTGTGTTTCAATCTATGGGAATGCACTACTATTTATAATGCTATTTTCTCTCCATTTTCATGTATTAGGAGTACTATTTACAATTTACATGTATGCGTTGAATTTGAAATTCGGTTATTCATTATTAAATGCTAATATTTTTTTCATCAAATGCATTTAGTCAAACAACGCAATAACAAAATGAGTTATTGGCAGCATTAGTGTTTATGTAAGACTTGCATTCTATATTTAGGCAATAGGCAATGCCAAATTTTATCCAATAATTGGATCTAAAGTATTTGTCAACTGGGCCGTCGCTTGTACAGGGTGTACTTTAGTTTTTCCCACGAACATTAAAATTGGCAAATAATGTCATGAACTTTACTTTGGGGTTTATTTTTCCCCACGAATGAAAAAATTCCCCAAAATAATATTATGATACGGAATTTTTTTTCGTAATTTCTCGACTACAATTTTGAGAGCTTCAAGTTTTTCAATCTTTGAAGATAGTTTTTCTTGTAGCACACCCTCTAAAATTGTTCTTCAATCTATTAAAATAACATGGATTTTTTCATTCATGTGAAAAAACAAACATGAGGTAAAGTTCGTGATATTATTTGCCAATTTTAAAGTTCGTGGGAAAAATCCAACTTTTTTAAAATTTTATGATATTAGATGTGAATATACCATCATTCTTTTATATCCACATCATATGTGTCTATGTCTCCAGCCATGAAATAATGTCTCAATGTGCTATTTTGGGACTTCCACAATTTTAAATCATACTTATTTTTGTCCATCTGAGGTACTGGACCAACATTCTACTAAATTCTTATACTCGTATTTCACAATAAATCTAATATTCCCCCTTTCCTAAAATAGAAATTCTTTCATTTTTGGTCTGTTTACTAAAAATAGAAAATTTTCATTTTAGGAAATAGAGCCCACAGTCTACTAACACGAATTCCACTACTTTTTCTGCTCATCTCTCTTACTTTAGCCATTTTTTCCTTCCTCTCTCTTAATATACCAATTTTATATTAAAACTCGTGTTGTTTTCAAAGTTCCTAATTTTAGGAAACATAGAGCGTATATAAAAGTGGACTTCACCATTTTTCCTTATGTTTCTTAAAACTCGTGTTAAGTCAGAGTGTAATTATAACAGAAGGAGTATTTTCTTAAATTTATTTCATTATGGACGGAGTATTTTCTTTAATTTATTTCATTACAGAAAGTTGAGTACTTTTCCTTAATTTATTTCATTACGAAAAAATATCAAAGTAACCCATACTAGTATTTACATTGAATCATGACTTCATTATTTTTTTTTCTTGACTACAGGTGTATCGATTTACATTGAATCATGACTTCATTATTATTATTTTTTGTTTGACTACAGGTGTATCGAACTCGCCTTTGGCACAATCCGACTAATCTTGTTCATCCGGGATAAAGGCAGAAAGTCTTCCAACAGGTGGTGAAGTTCGAATCCGTGACCTCAAGATCACCACAACTCCGCGCTGCCAACTGCGCTACAACTCGTTGGTCATGACTTCATTATTTCATCACGAAAAAATCTATTTAGTGAAATGAGAAATTCTAATTTTGTTTTCTAATTGGACTACAATTTGGGCCTTATATTTGCATCATTATTTCTTCCGCAAAATACTTTCTGGCCTTTAATCAAACTCACTGAATTAATATTTTAATTTATTTCTATTTAATTAGTTTATTTATTAAAATATTTAATAATGACTCTTATTTCTTACAAAAACTAAATTTTGGGGCGATTTTCAAAATCCCCAAAACTATTTAATTTCAGTAATTTATTTTATGTTCTCATATTATAAAAATTCGTTTTTCTTATATTTGCTTTATTTGCATTCCCAAGGCATACTAAAAATGACATTATTTTGACTAAAATATAATAATACACACAGGAAAATGTATAGTAAGTATTGATGAACTATTAATGTTGTGCTGACAAGAAATACAATTGGACATACTGGAATGTCATTCTTTTATGAGATAAATGCTAGAGTAGCAGGCGAGCTATTGTTTAACAACCAAGATAGAAAAAAAAAATATACAAAACCAACGCAAAAACTAATTAACTTCTTAGCCAAAACAAATGTTTTGAAACTCTTGATAGGTGATTTTATTCCTTGGACAAACTTTGGTTTGTAAATTGTTTTTATAATCCACTAAAAACACAGTCAAATTAATTTATATTTGAAAATTACTTTACAAAATCGTTGAATCCTAAGCTTTGAACTTTTATTTCGATTCTTAAATTATGGTCTTGAATGCTTTCACAGTTTCACATCCAAATAATAGGTGTTGCATGCAATTCATTGAAGTAGTCTTTGTAAATCGAATAGCATATACAAATAATCTTCTCCATGATTTATTTATCATAGGACTTAAACCTATACAAAATGAAGCATCAAAACAAGCTATAATAGTATATGCATGCATATAAGCATGCTTAGTGCTTGTTCATCTACGTACATTTTATTTTATTAGTTGGTGCATAAATGGAGAAGACTATTAGTATACCACTCCTTAACTAACCCTCACGATGCTAAACACCTGCACAACAAAATTAAAAATCGGACCGGGCAACCCGGTAAGGAGGGTGTTCAGAAGAATGGGAACGCCGGTAAGGGTGCCATTGACGGTGCTGAGGATGGGGCAGACTGTGGAATTGAGAGGAAGGTTAGCGACGACGTTACATGGTAGGATTGTGTTGATGACAGGGCCCAACGGGCCAAGTAAATTTGGCACAGTGAGGTTAAAAGCACCAGTGGCATTGGTGACGCCCTAGGCGAGCGTCACCACATTTCCCAGGAAAGTGGTGCAGTTCAGCCTCACCGTCACTCCTGGGATGTATCATTATAACAATAACTGATCAATCAAGTTAATCCAATACACTAAAATATCCAAAAATCCTCCCCTATTTTAGTGCAATCCTTGATTAACTAAAACAAGTCATCTCAAACATTCAAACTTTTGCATAAATGAAATATCGTAACGATTGAATTCCATATTAGTACATTACACATTCCAAATATTCGAATACCCCGGGTGTCTCTAAGGATTGAACCCTGGGAACTCACATTGAATACACGAAGATAATGTACACAAAAGTTTACATACGAATATGTTCTATCTTGACACTATATTTTACTAGCCTATATCCTTATCCTTCATAAACATGTCGAAACCAAGTCCCGCTTCTTGAAGCGGCTAAACTTCATGCTTATATAGATAGCTCCTTTATTCTTACACCTACATTTGCAATTTTTCAAAAGAACTATTAAGAATATATACATTCAACCTCCTTAACTTGTAGGTTCGAACACATACCTTGGGACGATTTTCAAATGTGTTCCAATCTTCAAATATTAAGTCTTCCACATTGAATTCTGCATCTAGTATCATACTAAATGGTAATTGGGTATCTTAATATCAAAGATTTGTGGTGGACTTTAATCCCATCCCTATAGCCGATTTGTACACAAGATCTCTACATAACCCTTTGGTTAAATGATCGGCTAAGTTATCATGAGTTCTCACAAACTCCACAGATATCACACCATCCATAATAAGTTCACGAATCATGCTATGTCTAACACCTAAGTGTCTTGACTTTCCATTATACACTTGACTATATGCCTTAGCCAAGGTAGCTGCACTATCACATCTGATAGATATAGGTGATATCGGTTTAGGCCACAATGGAATTTCATATATTAAATTTCTTAGCCATTCAGCCTCTTTACCAGTTGCTACTAATGCCACAAACTCCGATTCCATTGTTGAATTCGTGCTACAAGTTTGTTTCTTTGATGCCCAACATATAGCACCACCTCCAAGCCGGAATACCCAACCACTTGTGGAAGAATGATCTTCCATATTGGTGATCCAACTTGCATCCGAATAACCTTCAAGAACATAAGGAAATCCAGAATAAGTCAACCTATAATCCATGGTTCCTTTTAAGTACTTAAATACTCGATTCATTGCTTGCCAATGGATTAAACTTGGATTATGAGTATATCGACTCAATTTTCCAACTGCAAAGGCTATATCGGGTCTAGTACTAATCATAGCATACATTAGTAATCCAATAGCCTTTGAATATTCAAGCTGATTCATAGCAACTCCTTTATTAGGCACGAGTTTTGCACTAGGATCAAGGAGTCTTAACTGAAGAACAATCTTTGAAGTTTAATTTTTCCAACACCTTCTCAATATAATGTGATTGAGAAATGGAAATTCCTTGTTCTCCATGTGTGATCTTAATTCCAAGAATCAGATCAGCCTTCCCCATGTCTTTCATCTCGAACTTAGATGACAAAAGTTCCTTTGTTTTATCAACTTGATCTTGGTCAGTACCAAAGATCAACATGTCATGTACATATAGGCAAATGATAACTCCTTTACCGGTAGCATCAAATTTGCTATATACACACTTGTCTGCTTGGTTTAATACAAAACCATTCGACACACCACATCATCAAACTTTTGATGCCATTGCTTGGGGGCTTGCTTTAGTCCATAAAGAGATTTTACCAACTTACAAACCTTATGTTCATTACCAGGCATGACAAAGCCTTCTGGTTGTTTGATATAAATCTCTTCATTTAATTCACCATTCAAGAAGGCAGTCTTAACATCCATTTGGTGAATTACAAGATTATGTATAGCAGCAAGTGCTAACAATAATCTAATTGTGGAAATCCTAGCAACAAGAGCATAGGTATCAAAGTAGTCAATGCCTTCCTTTTGTCTAAAGCCTTGGATAACCAATTTGGCTTTATATTTGTCTATGCTTCCATCCACCTTCATCTTCGTTTTGAAGATCCATTTGCTATTTAAAGCTTCACAACCCGGTGGTAAATCCGTCAGTATCCAAGTACCATTTTGGATTATAGAATCCATCTCCTCTTGGATTGCCTCTTTCCAAAATGCAGAATCTCTTGAAGCCATAGCTTCTTTGTAGGTCCTTAGATCATCACCAATAGTAAAACAATATTGATATTGAAAATTAATTTCATTTCTTGATCCTTCAAGTAAGTACAATTGGAAATCATTTCCAAAAGACTTAGCTTTTCTTGCTCTACTACTTCTCCTAGCCTCAGGAGGTGTATCCATCACTTTTCTAGTTGCATCATCAGAGTTACTAGACCTTGCAATCATGCCTCCAGGTTTAGGTATAGACGTGAATCTATCCTCATTGCCAAATTCAGCATCCCTTGACTCAATAATAAAGTGCACAGATACATAGTCATTGGGTTCTAAGACATAAAACCTATAACAAATAGAATTTTGTGAATACCCCAGAAACACACAATCTATACCTCTTTGACCTATGGTTTTCATTTTAGGGTCAGTTAGTCTTACCACTACTCGACAACCCCAAACTCTGAGATAACTCAATTTTGGTGGTTTCTTATGCCAAAGTTCATAAGGGGTTATCTTATTCCTTTTATTAGGAACTCTATTCAACAAATAACAGGCTGTTAACATAGCCTCACTCCAAAATCCTTCACTTAGGCCATAATAACACAACATTGAATTAATCATTTCTTTCAACGTTCTATTCTTTCTTTCAGCTATACCATTTTGTTGTGGTGTATATGGAGCATTCGTTTGATGTACTATACCAGTCGATTCAAAATACGCTGGATCATAATACTCACCTCCCCTGTCAGTGCGAAGAGTTTTAATCTTCACACCATGACAAAGCTCTACACTTTCTTTAAAGATTTTAAATTTATCAAGAGCTTCATCTTTTGAATGACAGAGATAGACATGACAAAATCTAGTAGCATCATCAATAAAAGTAACTACATACCTTTTATTACCAAGTGATGGAGTTGAATGAAAATCACACAAATCACTATGTATAAGTTCTAAAACCTTAGTAACTTTATTGACATTCTTATTGAAAGGTTGTCTAGTTATTTTAGTTAACATGCAAGTTTTACACTTTTCATTGTTCAACTCGAATGCTGATATTAAACTCATTTTCGACATATCTTTCAATCTCTTATATGTACATGTCCAAGTCTAGCATGCCACAATTCTGATTTACTAATATGATTACTAATACTTGTAGAAGTCATGCAAACAGAATTATTAACAAAAGAGACATCTAGATTCAACCTAAACATGCCACATAGATAACCGAAACCAATAAAATTACCATGCCTTGACAGAATGTATTTGTCACTTTCTAACACTTGTTTATAACCACAATTATTCAATGCAATGCCAGATACTAGATTCTTATGAATACCAGGTACATATACAACGTTTTCTAATATTAAGGAATTTCCAGAAGTAAATACTAGGCTAACAGTTCCTATTCCCTTGATTGGTTCAGTTGCAACATTGCCCATTTTCAACGAAGATCCATCTTCAATTGGTTTAAAATCCTTGAACCATTGACGATCCTTGTATACATGACATGTTGCACCCGAATCAATCCATCATGACAGATCATCATCCTGCACATAAAATGCTTCAGAGATTATTGATGCATAATAATTCTCAACAGAATGATTATTAGGTAAAGAAAACGAACCTGATTGCTTTTCAGGATCCTTGGATCCACTTGAACCAGCCTCGTTTTTCCCTTTTCCTCCACCCTTTCCAGACGTACAATCCTTCTTGAAGTGCCTGGATTTGCCACACTTCCAGCAAGTCAATTTAGGCTTCTTATTTCCATCCTTACTGTTATACCCTTGAAACATCCGTTTCCCTTGAAACTTACGTTTCTCTTTACCAGCCTTTGAGGATTCACCCTCTTCCACCATGTTCACAGAAGAACCAACCATGTTTTTAGTATTACCAACAAAACTCTTTTCCATATCACGTATGAACTGTTCAATTTGGAAATCACTTCCAAGTTCGACCAAGTTCAATTCCTCCTTCTTGTGTTTCAGATTCTTTTTAAAATCCTTCCAAGAAGGTGGCAGTTTATCAATAATACTAGAGACAGAAATGGATTCATCCATTTTCATATCATATTGGGAAAACTGTCCCAACTTCCTCAACAATTCGTTGTATTGTTCCATGACAGGTCTCAAATCAACCATTTTATAGTTAAGAAAGTTACCAACAAGAAATTTCTTGCTAGAGGCATCTTCTGCCATATATTTGTCTTCGAGGGAATTCCACAATTCCTTAGCAGACTCAACATTTTGATACACATCAAATAGGGAATCAGACATACCGTTTAAGATGTGACCACGACATATGTAGTCATCGTTCTCCCACTTCATCCGCCTCCTCGTCTGTTTCAGAGTTTCATTTTCAACAGCCTCGGGTATGGGAGTACTCAGAACGTACACCACCTTGAGATTTGTCAGCATGAAATGCATCTTCTTTTGCCAGCGTCTGAAATCCTGGCCAGCAAACTTATCCAACTTCGCGAAACCTTTCGCTCCTTCCTTCATGCTTTGTTCGACATAATTGATTTGATCTTTGTTAGGGAGATTCAATATATAGAACAGAAAAAAGGATATCTGAAAGTCGTGATAATCACTTTCAGATCAAATCAATTTCGGTGGTTCTACCAAACTTATTTGATCGGATAAAATTCAGAGAAGTCAGAAAATTCATATGTGTATTCGAGATTATTGAACCAGAAGAATTGATCAGATTATGAAGAAGACGAACCAGTGTAGCTGCTGACGAAACAGTGCATCCGTTGAGAATATTAACCGAAAATAACTGATTTTCAAAAGATTTTCCGAAATTGCAAATTAGTCATTTGACTTTCAGAAATTATATTTTCGGATGCATTTTTGATACAGCAACTTTGTTGGTAATAAAAAATTATATTTTCGAAACAGCTCGACCCTAGCCAGGGGCTCTGCCCCTTGGACCCCGCTAGCCGGGGGCGCTGCCCCCGGACCCCCGTTCATCTATTAAGGAGCTTCGCCCCTAACATCATAATGAATTCAAATAAGCGTGCACTCCGCACCTCCATACTTAAATGATGTATCATTATAACAATAATTGATCAATCAAGTTAATCCAATTACACTAAAATATCCAACAACTGCCCCAGGCGTGCAGGTTCCGTTGGCTGTGCAGCAGATTGCACCAGTGACGAAGCCAGTAGGATTCCCTGGCAATTGGCCATAGGCAAGAGGAGCCGCGGTGGCCAAGAGGAGGAGAGCCACCACAATCAAGGTGGGGATTGCGTGTAACCCATTGCTTTGCTATCACCAAATCTTTAATTATGTTTCTGTTCTGATTTGTTGTGTTTCAATATAAGGGAATGCACTACTATTTATAGAGCATTTGCTCCCCCTTTCTTTTGGCATTAAATAAATCTTGTTGTATTATTTACATGTATGCGTTGAATTTGAAATTCATTTATTCATTATTAAATACTCTAATTATTCATATTTACTAATAATGGATGCATACTTTGATGGAGTATTTTTTCCATCAAATGCATTTTGTAAAACGTAGTAATACCAAGATGAGTTATTGGCAACATTAGTTCTCATGTGATAGCCTCCTATATTTAGGCAATAGGCGCTGCCAAATTTATCCAATAATTCAATCTTTGTATTGTCAACTGCTTCGTTGTTTGTACTTTAATTTATGCAAATCATTCTTGTATATCCTCATATGTTCATGTTTCGTGGTATTTAATTGTTACTCACTCCGGCCATGAAATAACGTCCCAATGTGCTATTTTTGGGACGTCCACAATTTTAAATCATACTTGTTTTTTTCCATTTTAGGTACTGGACCAACATTCCGTTAAAATCTTATACTCGCATTTCACAATGAATCTAATATTCCTTCTATTCCTAAAAATAAAAATTCTTTCATTTTTGGTCCGGTCCATTTACCAATAATAGTGGATAGCTATACGGCCGAAGAAGAAAGCAGTCGTGAATGGAGGCGCGGTGCACGATCGTCAATGGAGTTGAGGCACCAAAGAAGAAAGTATATGACTATAATTAACTCACTTTTCCTTACCTACTACATTATCTTTCTTACCTTTTTTTCTCTACCTTTTACTCTGTCACTTTTCTCTCCCTCCATTCAACAAAACAAACATTTTTTTCTTAATCTTTATACCGAAAAGAAGCGCTTCGACTATGACGGGATGGTGGGTGTACTATTCTCCAAGATTTATTACACGCCGTAACAGCTCTCCATCCATAATTTAGAGTCTCATATTGCCATTTTTGGATGTCCGTGATGTAAAGTCCATTTACTTTATTCTATTTTAGGTAAGTAGACTGTCACGACCACATCTCCCTACTACTAGTGAGTGTAGTTATTTCATGACTAATCTCATCAATCGTGAAATAAACATAAGAGCAATGATTCAACTCGAGGTAATAGTTCCGAAGGCAAATGGGTACATAGTCAAAAGGGAATCAGAGTATCAAGGCTAAACTCATAAGTTTCTAGAATATAGTTCTACTGCTGCGGAAGAGTCCAAGACAAAATAATATGTATGAAGACATACTATTTTGGGCTACCTAACTACTTATTAATGATCATTTCCCAACACCTTCACCACCTCGTACACGTTCAACCTGCACATTAGAAAAGAAACATGCAGGGCTGAGGATTTGATATACTCAGTGGGCACATTGCCGAAACATAATTTTCGTAAAAAGTTTTGTCAGCCAGTTGAGTGAACACGAGGTTTTAACTTAAAAGGGCCTAGTCACTAATTTTTAACACGACTCATTTTTCATATTTACAAATAATGCAAGCATGCTTTGATATATTTTTAATGCAAATAGTTCTAGGCCTCAAGTAGCCTAATATTGTATAATTCTCAGTTTAATTTTAGCATTTCAACTTATATCCTCATGTAGCCTAATATTGTACAATTCTCAATTTAATTTTAGCATTTCAACTTATATCCTAAAGTAGCCTAACATTGTACATTTCTCAATATATTTTTAGCATTTCAACTTGATATATCAAGTACATTTTGTCAAAAGTAATACCTAAAGAAGTTATTGGCAACACTAGCGCTAAAAAAGCCTAATAAATATATGGCAACAGTAGCGCTAAAAGCCTAATAAATTTATGAATATTTTATTAAAAGTATGACCAATGGCTAACTAATTAATAATCTCAAACTAAAATTAATTTTTTATTATTAGACTAGAAGATTTGAAATAATGTCAAGTATATTATAATTTTTAATTTAAAAATTACAGTATATTAATGTCAAATCTTTGTAGTATTTATGATCTATCTTCTCCTCAAAAATCATCTTAAAACTTTAAATTTGCATAACTCTCTTGATTTAAATTTTTTTTTCGTTAAATATATATCAAATTAGAGGTAATTCTATAAGGATTCTAACGAGATCTCAATTGCGTATGTTCCGACGATAATTTGATGATAAAATTTTATTTATTTCAATTATCGTATATGTGATAAATAGATTTTATATCAATAAATACATCAAAAAAGTTTCAATACAATGCATGTAAAATATATATAAAACTGTATTGAAGTTTACGTGTATGTACATTGAAATATCTATATCATTGTGGGGATGTATCATATCCTAATACTAAATATTAGGAAAACACAAAACACTTATCGTCCATTGGATCTTGTGATCTAACGATTAGTAGATTAATGCCATGTGTTATCCAATATTGTACTATATTTTTAGCCTAATAATGTTGCTCGGATAATAATGTAGCATTTTAGTCTAATAATGTAGATTCTTAGTCTAATATTGTAGATATCCAGTCTAATAATGTACCTCGGCTAATAATGTAGATATCGAGTATAACAATGTAGTTTATCACAACCATCCAATCTAAAGATCCAAGGGCTATGATTTGTGTTGTGTTTTACACTAAGAAGCTATAAGGACCCTAACACACCTCATTCATTGTGTTGATATTTGTAATACACTATGTTGGTGCCAGAAAAACCATGAAAATTATTATATTATGACAAATTGATGATTTTATCCTTTTATTGACATTTGTCTGCTATTTATTAAAATCCGTGAGTTTTGATCTTATTCACTCGTTTTAAGATCCAATGATGTATGATTGGTCTTAATTAGTTTTGGGTTGGAGTACTATATGCATTTTAACATGACCCTATTTTGTCAAAAATATGTTTTACCAAGAATATATATTGAGGACTAGAGACGGCATACATGTATATTGTAGTGCCCTAACTTCACCATGCGCTTTTAGTTTTTTTAAGCTATAAATGCATGGTTTAGTTGTTCACATCAATCACCTTAATACAATATTAGTAGGGGCCAATTAAGCTATTAACTAGCTTAATTTGCTAATTTATATAGAAATGTAACTCTTATTTATATAATATATAAAAATGGAGTTTTGGAGAAATTTACAAAATTATCATTTAATTTATAAAATTATATTATATATATATATATATATATATATATATATATATATATAGGGAGATGATCAAAATAAGTATGTGTTTAAATCCAAAAATGCAGCCCAAATCTTGGCCCTATAATTAGATGATCTAATGGTCAATAATTAACCAAAAATACGGAAGGTCATAATTAAGCAGTTTTAGGTCATATTATAAGATTTGAGTTTATGCCATGTTAAGATCATTTTAGGTCATGCTTTGTTAGCATGACCTAAAAATAAACTAACTATGACCTAAAAATGCCCTACGTATGACCGCGTTCTGCGTTTCTGTATTTAAATCCGGTCTTCATAGATCAAAACCCTATATATATATATATATAGGGATGTATTTATATACTTTTCCTATATTATATGCTTTTTCCTTTTTAATCCCCACCATATATTCTTAAGATCTAATGGCTGAAATTAGGGCCTAATCAAGTATTTTTTATTAATTAAAAAAATCAAAAAAGGGCTTTTAAGGTATTAGCAATATCGGTAGTTATGGAAAGTCCATGATTCTCTCCCCTTCTAAATCTTGCAACGCTTTTTTCATAATCTCCCAGAATTTTGTCGTCTCTTGTCATATTTCTTCTCTCTTATCTTTTTTTGTTATTCGACCGTGAGAATTCTGGAACTTAACAAATCGTGCGTTCGTGCGTTGGTTGTAATTATCGTGTGTACAATTTTTTTCGAGAGAGTTCCGGGAAGATTTTCTTTACTACAATGGATGAAGGTGGTTCTTCAATAATGGACGAAGCTTATGATTCAACCATGGACGAGGGTAAATATTTTCGAAAATTAATAGATTATTGTGTCCACGTTTCATTAAGTCCCAAATCACACATATTAACGCACCCCTCTTCGATTTTCTGTATGTGTTATTTAAAACTTGTTCCATAACTGACTTTAACAAGGAGCATGAGTTTGCTTAAGGGGTCGGCTAGGGTTTACAGTTTAGTTAGCATGGGCTAGGGTTTAGAAAAGTGGCGTCTGGGATGTTGTATTATTAGATAGATAATGCATGTTTTATTTTGGCTTGGTTACGGTTTAGACACGTTAATTAATCTAGGGTCTTGTGTTATTAGATACAATTAATGTAGATTTAGTACTGTATAATGTAAATTATTAGATAGATAATGCACTTTTTATTTTGTCTTGGTTACGGTTTAGACACGTTAATTAAACTAGGGTGTTTTGTTATTAGCTACAAATAATGTACATTTAGTACTGTATGATGTAAATTAGTAGATAAATAATGCACGTTTTGTCATTTTTTCACAGTGTTGGTTGTACCTGATTGCTCTCCAGATTTGAAGCCCGTCGTTGGTCAAAAGTTTCAATCACTAGATTTTGCTTTCGCGTTTTACGATATATATGCCCGCGCTGTTGGAGATGGTGAAGGAGAAAGAACTTCGTAAGGGCAAGAGAAAATGTTGATGTATTTTGTACCTAAAAACATTATTAGTTTTCATTTTCGGTTAAGTCTTAGTATTCATTTCGTTATCCTAGTGTTACTAATCCTAACAACTATCAACAATTTATGCCTATTAAATTTGCATTTTTAGTCTGTTAATGTACGTTATCAGTAACGAAGTCGTACATTATTGTTTACAAGTAGTTAACTTAATTCGACTACAGGGCATTATTATAAACATTTTGTACATTACACATAAGAACATTGAATTATTACACTGTTAATGTACATTATTATTCATGAAGATGTACATTATGTACGCAATGACTTATGTTGATGTAGATTATATTTCCGGGTTAGTTCATCATTAATAAGCATATCTTGTCCGGGTTAGTTCATCATTAATAAGCATATCTTGTCCATTATTCGATTAATTTCATCCATTATTAGTCTGTTAATGTTCATTATTAGTAACGAAGTTGTACATTACAGTTCATTATTAGAAACATTTTATACATTACACATAAGAACATTGACATTACACGGTTCTTTACATCCATTATCTGTGTTGTGTTTACGACATCAGACACTAGTACCAAAATATGCTTCTGTTAGCAAGATGTTCCGCATACTCTGTATGGTTCAAAACAGACCAAGCAACAAGTAGTCTTTTTTTCCTACCAAAATGATCTATCCAAAAAAACATGGGGTTAAAAGTAATATAAACAACGTTTCCAATTATTATCCATACGATCAATCCAACCCATAATCATCGACCCACTTCTCGAAGTTGAACTTTGGCGGCCGCTCTCTCCAATACCTGGTGGCATGAGTTTGGTTGATGCCACCTCTGGAGTTATGTGGATAAGTCAACAAAGTCTTTGCAAACTTTATTCGGAACATTTCCAAGCTCTTTGTCCCCTTGGCGCTGAGGCCGCACTCCCAATCTTTCTCACTTTCCCCGAAGTAAGTCTCCCAACCTTGGCTGCTTCGCTGCTGTCCAAAAATCAGTAATGTATCGCATTAATATTTTATAATGCATACTACTTGTTGTATAATGTACAAATGGAAACAGCTAATGCACCAAGGAATATTACATTCTCTCAACTATTGACCTTTTATAAAACCGAATTATTTAAATTAAAAAAAATATATAATGTACACCACTTCCTACAATAATATACTCAATGCAGCAAATAATGCACAAACGTGTACGATATTCACTCAATTACATTCATATTAAGAACCCAACTGATGTAACTTCAAAAAACAACATAATCTACACCACACCCTACAATAATGCATACTACTTGCTGTATAATGTACAAATGGAAACAGATAATGCACCAAAAAATATTACATTCATGATGTACACCACTTCTTACATTAATGTACTAAATGCAACATATAATGCAAAAAAAAGCAAATAACAAAAGATTGCTCACCTGCAGTGGTGGGTTGGCTTTTGTAAGGTCGGCCTCTCTTCGTCATGATAGATCTGTGAGACAAACCACAAATGAAAACCGCTACATTAAAAATTCAATACTGTACAGAACCTTAGCAAAAATGGCACCGGTTTTGAAAAATCGACACCAAATGTAAATCAATCGAAACTTCAATAACTAAAATCGACCAATACAACGACCTAAAGCCACAATGAACTGAAAGGGGCGAATAATGAAGATAAACCTACAACAAATGAACAAGCTTTCTTGATTTAACAATCAAATCGTCCAAATGTTTGCCAAAAAAGTGACCGTATTTAGTAGAAAACTCCGAACTGTCGACTATAGGTAATTTTTATGGCTAAAATCAAATCGGGAACTGCTCTATTACCAAAAATCGGAAATTTGGAACCCTACCTTGTTGTCGATTGCAAATCTTCCACCGATTGTAACGTTGGTGCATCGACCGTAGGGCGTGATTCCAACACAAACCGTCGCTTAGAGAGGAATCTCCATGATTTTGCAGCGGCTAGGTTTTCAAAATGGGAGAGAAAGGGTTTCAATCGTGAGTTGAGGGATGAGAGAGGTTTTGTGTGTGAGAGAGAGTGATAGGATGGAATGTTAATCAGTAGCAATGAATAGCCCCCTGAATTCTCGCGCCTTCCGTTTGAAACGTGTGGAATCCTCTGTTGGTTTACCATTGTACCCTTATAATGCACAAAATTGAACTAATAATGCAACACGGGATCATATATATCCTCTTAATCTAGTCCGTCCATTCCATCAATCTAATGGATATAATTAAGAAGGAAATAGTATCCAAAGGGGTAAAAGGAGTTTAATGCTCCCCTATATATATATATATATATATATAGAGTTGTAATCAATGTCGAACCCTTCTTAAAGACCGAACTAGAGAACAAATCAGGGCCATAAGATCTAGTTTTTTGATGAGATATGTTGCTGTGCAAATTTTTTTCGCTCTTCATTACAAGCCAATTTTACTTCATTGTATAGGTTTATTACTTCATTCTGTACGTAATACATTGAAACTACAACATGTTTTTACTTGCTTCAAGTAGGTTTTGAAATGATTCAACATATGCTTCGTTCGAATTCATTAACATGAGTTTTTACTTTATTCACATTAAAAAATGCAATTTATTCAAGTGAATTTATTACTTCATTCAGAAACGTTATTACTTCATTAGATAAGGTTTTTACTTCAATCCAGTAGGACTTCAAATGCTTCTACACATACTTCATTCATATAATTTATTATATTATTCCATGTGTTTATTACACCATACCAGCGTCGTAGCGGTGGTGATAGATATTGTAGAGAGAAAGAACGGCACGCGACGGCGAAACTGCATTTACGTACTAGAATGAAGTAATAATCCTATTAGAATGAAGTAAAAACCTACCGGAATGAAGTAATATATTCTGGAATGAAGTTAAATATTCGTAACGTGTTAGTATGACTTATTTACCTTCGGATGAATAAAAATAGACTTGTGATGAAGGAGAAAATAATTTATAAATTTTTGAATCTCATCCATAAAAAACTAGATCTAAAAATCCTAATTTGGTATGGTTCGGTGGTTCGGTCTTTAAGAGTGGGTTTGTGGATAATGGGACTCTATATATATATATATATATATATATATATATAGGTTTGTGTTAAAATGACAACCCCTCTTAAAATGACAACGTGACAACGCTTATACAATAATATTATAAACGCTACACAATAATATTACAAACACTACACAGCAATCTATAGATTGTTGTATAGTGGTCGGATATTGCTGTTCAAGAAAAATTGATGTACAAAGACCAGCATATTGCTGCCCGTCTTTTTCCAGATTTTTTTTTTGCCACGTGACAGCTTATTATTCGTCCACGTGTACAAATGATTGGCTAGGAATGGTGGTATGGTGTTATTTTAAGGGGTGGTGGCACCCTAACATGCCCCTATATATATATATTTAAAAGCTATTAAATGTGGGATTAAGTGGAGTGAGTGGGAGGTTTTACTAAGTCATGTGTGAGTAAGTGCAGTGAGTGGGAAGTTTTAATATGTCTACATACACGATGCTTGAGGTCATGTGTATATATAGGGTTTTAAATGCAGAAACGCAGAATAAAGTCATACGTAGGGCATTTTTAAGTCATAGTTAGTTTATTTTTAGGTCATGCTAACAAAGCATGACCCAAAATAATCTTAACATGACATAAACCCAAATCTTATAATATGACCGTAAACTACTTAATTATGACCTTCCATATTTTTGGTTAATTATTGACCATTAGATCATCTAATCCTAGGGCCAAGATTTGGGCTGCATTTCTTGATTTAAATGCATTCTTATTTTGATCATCTCCATATATATATATATATATATATATATATAGGGCAGCATTAGGGTCCTATTACCCCTTTAGTATCTTTTTCCTTGTTAATATCAACCATTAGATTAGTAGGATGGACGGACTTGATGAAGCATCACAAAATTATCCCGTGTTGCATTATTAGTTTAATTCTGTGCATTATACGGGTATAATTGTAAAACAACATTGCATTAAAACGGAAGGAGCGAGATTTCAGCGAGATTTTCATAGACCTTCCATCTACCCACTCTCTCTCTCACTCCTCAAACCCACGATTCAACATCGTCTCCCCTAATTCCCCCCTCCCCAATTTCCAATCCCTAGCCGCCACTCCAAGCCACCGGAAATCAACAACTACACGGAGAAGAGAATTCTACCAGATTTTTCTCACTCGCTCGACGCAACAACGTTTTAATCGGTGGAAGACTTGCAATCAACAACAAGGTAGGGTTCCTGATTTTGGGTTTTTCAATTGGGTTTTTCTTCAGTATTGATTGATTAGTTCGCTAAATCGGAGCAACTACACGGAGAAGACGAATTCTGCGGGATTTTGCTCACTCGCTCGACGCAGCAACGTTTTAATCGGTGGAAGACTTGCAATCAACAACAAGGTAGGGTTCCTGATTTTTGGTTTCTCAATTGGGGTTTTATTCTCTGTTGTAACAAATTCATTATATATACCGTTTGTTACATTATTGAACTCTATCTGCTGCATCATTTAGATCTGCCATTGTGGTAGATTTAATTTATGCTACATTATATGGACTTGTTGGTACATAACTGATTTGCATGAAAAATGAAATAGCATTTGGTAATATTTTTATGTTTTTCCTTGAATCATCTACTTCAACTTGACTGTATTGAAGTTAATAGTTAATTACTGCTTTACAATTGGGTATTGCTTGATTTTTTTGAGGAAGTCTTATTGTGTTGTAGTTCCTGGTCTGTATCACAGAACAAACAATGTCTAAGAGAGGAAGACTGTTCAAAAGCCAACCAACCCAGAATGCAGGTGAGGAATGTAATGGAGTAGTTGTACATTGTGGTAGGCGGTTGTGTACATTATGTTATTTTTATATGGTGAAACTATTGGTTGCATAGTATGCAATTAATTCTATTGAATTTTCTGTCCCCCCGAGTTGTGTTGTTGCATTGGAGTGGATGTTTTAGTTCGTTTGTGCATTATTCGATTGCTTTCGTACATTATTTGCTTGCTTTTGTACATTATTGTTAATGTCGTGTCTAATAATCCAATTTATTATAGTTGTAATGTACAACTATATTTATTTAATGTATATTTCTTACTGAGTAATGTACGAATATAGTATTTTAATGTATGGTTTTCTAATTCTGTTTGTGATCAGATGGGCCACCATGATTCGAGAAACTCTACAACACTGAAAGATATAGAGAATGACAAGGAGAAGCATACGTGGAAGAGAAAATATTGACATTTTTTAGTTTGTTTTCAAGATATATTGTTTTTTATACTTGCTTTAAGTCGTACGTTATTTAGTAGTTAAGTATTACATTGTTTTGGAGTTGACCTACTTTATAATTTTATCTCTACTATTATTATGTTATAAGTTTACTATATACGTTTGACCCATGGATTGGTAAATCCAAAGGGCATAAATTCAAGTTCCTTGTAACATTATTCTCTGTAATCAGTACATTATTCACTGTTACGAATGTACATTATTGGTACATTATTTACTGTACCAAATCTAAATCAAACATTAAAAAATGAAATTTAATTCATGTGTTGGTACTATACCCTAGTCCCATGGGTTGCTAAACCCAAGGGGAGTGATTCAAACTCTCTGCCCTTTGTGATGGTTCCGTTTGTGAGTGGGTACTACAACCTAGTCCCATGGATTGCTAAACTCAAAGGGCATGAATTCAATTTCCTTTCAACATTATTCTATTCAGTCTGTACATTATTCAATGATCCGTGCACATTATTAAATACTATTGGTACATTATATACTGTACCAAATCTTAAATGCATTAAAAAATGAAATTTAATTCATGTTGTGTTGCTATAACCTAGCTGTTGGGGTTTGTATACTGAAAGATGCTTCGAGCGTACATGCCTTTGTACAGTCAGCTTGTGCATGTATACGAGAAACGCCACGTCCACTTGTTTACCTAATTATGAGAATAAATAATATAATATAATGGTTTATTATTGAAATATAATAAACAAGTCTAAGGTTTTTTACTAAGAAGGTCAAGTAGGGAAATTCGATGAATCTCCTCATGAGTTTTCCAGTAGGGGACTTGGCCAGATCTAGTAAGAAGAAAAACGTATTCACAACCTAGATAGGCTTTGGCTACCTATTGGAACGGTTGCGGTGTTTGTGATAATTCTCTCTTACCTAAGAAGAGATTAGTAACACCGGTGTGGTAAAGCACTGAAAGGATCTAATCCGAAATGTATTCTTTATTGCTATCTACTGAAAGAATATATTCCAGAAAGTTTAGTATTTTCTAGTCTATGATATTAATATCAATATTGTTTATTCAATCAAACGCCACTTTGACTTATCAATATGTGAGAGTTTGTACGTAACTCAAGTTCATGATATCTTGGGTGGTAGTAATTGAATAACATGAAGGTATTGGAATATTATTTCATAGAATTCGCGTGCCCAGTGTGGTATGATTAAATCCCTAAAAGGGTGATCCCCAATGAGGTGTTTGAAAGAGGAATTTATTATTCAGAAATCTGCGCAGTTGGAATTTATTCCACAAATAATAAATAAAGTTTCAAACTAGAAAAACTCTTTGGAGAATTAATTTAATTCTAGTCACATAGCAGACAAAAGAATTAAATTGATGGATCAAGATAATCTTAAACGCGGGAAATATTATAAAATAAAATGGACCCAAGTTATTTGTAATTTGGTGATTTAAGTGGGAGTGCAATATTATTCTTTAGTGGAACAAAATAATATTCCATTGATAATATATTAAATCATGGTCATTTGATTAATTAGCAATTTATCTAATGGGTGAGCCCAACACTTAAGTCATTCCATGGATCCCCTTACTAGCCCAATAAGGTCCACTATAAATATTGAATGAAAGGGAAACCCTAGCACACAATCCAAGACAACACAAAACCCTAACCCTAGTGCCTAGAAATCGGCGCCTCCTTCCTCTTCCTCTTGGTCTCGATTTTCGAGCCATAGTTGTGGGAGAATTAGGGTTTTGATTATTGTTCTTGATCTATCCTAATTCATAGGATTAGATCTAGACAATTTGGTGTTTGTATTGGTTTTCCCTAGATCCATTCAAAGTTATTTAATTGGTTTTCTAAGATCCGCCCACACGGATGGAGAACCAAGGACGTGGGAATAGTACGGAAGATTCGTGGTCGATAAACCAAGGATCTCCGGGTGGTGCAGCTAGCAACGTCAATCCAATGATGGATTATGAGGTAACAATCGAATCTACATCGAATATGCATGATTATATGTTTATTTGATGTTATATCTATAGATCTATGTTAATTGCATGAAATTGGAGTCGAATGCATAATCACCTAAATAGATCCGTTCTAGGACCTGTTTGGTTTCCGTGTCTTCCGCTGCGGTAGTCCCAACAACTGGTATCAGAGCCAATTTTTTAGGCTCTGATTATGTATTTGATTAATTGAATTTTTCGAAAATTGTAGTGTTAAAACTTGGGATTTTCGAAAATAATGCAATATGTGTTGGATCTATGTTTTTCTTGATTTTAATTTTGGATCTATGATATGATGTTCTAGACCGATGAAAGAATATTATGAATCTTGGATTTTATTCAAGTTTTTCACAAAAATATTCTAGATCTATGATGAACATCATTAGATCTATATATTCTAAGTAATATATACTAGATTATATGTTTGTTGATTACATATATGTATGTGTTTAAGTGAATATATGTTTTTGAATCAAGAAATAAAGTGGTCCATGATTGAATACTTGGATCGATGAAAGAATATTATGAATCTCGAATTTTATTTGAGTTTTTCACAAGAATATTATAGATCTAAGCAAGTATTCATAGATCTATAGTTTTATGTTCTTAATATGCTAGATCTATTTAAATTGCTAAAAAGCTAGATGTTTAAATATGCATATGTGATGAACATAAAAGAATTGTTACAAATGTAGAAACGAATAATTAAGATTTAAGATCGCGGTCAAGCGAAGCGACCGCGATAAAGGAATACATGGGCTAAAACCCTAGATGTGTTCAATCAAACCGGGCTGTGGATCTTGCCTTGTCGGGGATCGCCGATCCAGATCCGGCTGAGTGAGGCAGCCACGGTAGCTGGGGTGTCGTCGTCTTCGGGCGGCGGCGGGCGGCGGCGGCAGTGGCGATCAGCTCCAGAAAAGGCTGCTGCGACGTCATCTTTCTCCGGGCAGCAGCTCCGGCTGACAGCAGCGACTCCGGGCAGCAGCAGCGGCGTCGTCGTCTTCGGGCGGCGGCGGGAGGCAGTCAGCGGGCGGCGGCCACTCCAGTGGGAGCGTCGCGGCGGAAACGCTGCAGTGACAGCAGCCCTTGCTCCGGGCAGTGGCGACGCTCGGAGCAGCAACAGCGGCGCCGTCTTCGGGCGGCGGCAGGCAGCGGCGGCGGCGGCTACTGCAGTGGGAGCAGCCGCGGGAGGCAGCGGAGGTCGGGCGCGGCAGCAGCGGCTGCTGCGAGGCCCGTGGCGGCCCAAACCCTAATTAGGGTTTTGGGTTGCATCGTCGCGTCGTCTCGTTTTTCGTTTTCGCGTTTTGTTTCTTAAGGCACAAGCTATTTATAATTGTGGTTTAAAAGCCTAAACCTAGAATAATTAAATATCTCGTGGGAATTAGAATGATTTTGCAATTAAATCAAGATTCTAATTTAAATGAGAAAAATTGTCTTCTTTGAAAATTTGCCAATTAGAATAATTAGGTCAAATAAATTGATTTAATTTGTTAATTAGTTGATTTTGATGGAGTCTTTCCATCTAGATAATATCATGATAATTAACATAAGGGAATTCAATTTTGATTGATCTAAAATTTTGGCTTTTCCATAATAGAATGGAATTTTAAAGAATATTCTCCTAATATGCTTTCATGTTTTAATTTTAAGGTTTAATTGAAAATTGTCTAATTGGTGTGTTATGGAAATATTTCCTAGAAATATACCTAAGTAAAAGACATAAGTTTTTCAATTGTTTAAAGCCTTAAAATTTTCGAAAATTACATATATATAATAATTGGATGGATTTTATTTGGAATCCTATTCCTAGTTTGAATTTTGTCTTTAATATGCTAGTTTGTAGGTGAATTTTATTTCATCTAGATAACATCGGTTTAATTAAAGAAGTGAAAAATTCATTTGGCATTAACATGCTACTTAAATCCTAAATTATTAAAGTGTTAAATGATTAATTGGATTTTAATTTGAATTTTATCTTTAATTTTGATGAAGGTGAATTTGTTTCATCTAGATAACATCAAATGTGATTTAAAGGTATGAGAATTCATAGAGCATTAATTTTGCTATTAAAATCCTTAATTATTTATTAAGTTGAATTTTGTCTTTAATTTTGATGAAGGTGAATTTTTATTTCATCTAGAAAACATCATTTTGAATTAAAGATGTAATAAGATTCTTCTTGTCATGTGATTTTATTTGAAAGCTATGAGAAATTTTAATTCTCGAATTTAATTGGTGTGTTTTAACTGGATTTAGTCTTAATTGGATAAATGTGGATTTATGTATCCAAGTGGGCATTTTAAATTAAGACTTAGCTAATCTTTTATGATATACACCTAGACATTAATTTTAGGATAATGATGGATTAATTATATCTAAGTAAATCCTAATAGTATTAAAAGGTAATTCTAATAATCAAGATACGTTATTTTAACTAATAATGTATGATTGTTTAAGATTGGACTTAATATCTAGATAATCTTGTTTATGTGAAGATGAAATTTTAATTCTATCTATTTATTTTAGATGCTTAATTAAATGATCAGGTTTCGTCATTATGTTTATGTGAACCTTATGTAAATGTGTTTACATGTTTTATTGATGAATGATGGATATTTAATTTGAGTTATGATTTTATTTGTTAAAATCTAGTTTAACTCGTGCATCGTCTATGTACTTATTGCCTTGCATGCATAGCTAGTACATGTTTAATTATTCTTTGAATGTGGATATCTGCCTTATCTGCTTAAGTGATAATTAAACTATTAAAACCACCAACAAGAAAATATGAAGCGATAATTACAACACGTTTGTATATGGCCTCCATAAAATTGGTCTTAGTGCGAAGTAGTGACCGGCCTGTCTTTACGGGAGGAACATTACCAGTTCGTAAGTTTTGACTTCTCTAGATAAAGGTTATTAAAATCGTAAAATTAGTTTTTCAGTAATATCGCGACTGGTCTTTACCGGAGCAATATTGCTGCGAAATTATAAGGATTGTATTTTAATAATGCTTAGAGGGAGCTATAGGAGGAGGTGCTTGTCCGGTTCGACCTTTCTTTAGAGGAGTTCACGCACAAGTAAAGAATCCTTAGTGCTTAATTTTATGGTTATACGCTTTAGCAGTGTTAGTCAGTCATGCCATTCTTATGGTCTCTGGACTATCTGTCGACATTGTGGCCAGTAAAAATAATGAATTTCTAGCATGAATAAGACTCGGCTTCCTCGTAGAAGAACGTTTGTGCTTGATTTTTGTGGATGTAAAATTGATGAATTGTTTTGTGGTTATTTGCAATTCCTTGAAATTTTACATGTTTATATTGTTGGTATTTATTCTCAGCTTGAACGAAAGATGATTGATACTTGGGATATTTATTATGCCATACTTAGTTCGAGGAAGCATGACTCTGAATTCTTTAAGGAATGGAAAAGTAAACTTGATGTTGATCGTTTGATCAATGACTTGAGATTGATCCTCAGCAAGGATCGTCCACCCACATACCATCTACAAGGAGAGGACAAGGAGTTTCGTGGTCAGTGGCATACCGCGGAATGTCATCTCAAGGGCTTCATTTTGGCCAGTGTTGGCAATGCCCTTGAGAGGTTTGACAAACCTAATAGGCCGTTGGTCAACAAGCCCACGTGGTTTGAAGAAAAGTCCTCTAAGGTAAGAGCTGGTATCGCTGTGAAGCATTCAAGGCAAGATGTATTTGAAGAGGGCCAAGACGTGGGGGTATATGCCCTAGTCATGCTTGGCTACTTCAATAAACTTCACTTGTCGGGGGGGAAAGTCGACCCAGAAACCCAACAGATAATGATCCTTGATGGGCTTCCAGATAGCTTTAATGAAGTCAGAAATGAAATTTTGTTTAGCGACAAAAAGTTTTCGTTTTTGGAGCTTTATAACAAGCTTGTGATTGCTCAAACAAAGATGAAAAGAAGGGGTGGACTTTTGAGATGATCATGTTCAAGTCAGAAGAGTTTATTTTTGCTTTATTTACATTGTTGAATTTTAAGAGTTTTTGATATTGTTTGGTTTTGATATCATATGGATTATTGATATGGAATTTTATTCCTAGTTTATCAATTGTGTTTTTGGATTATCGATGTCATTTTATAATGCTTGCATTATTAGATAAATGAAGTTTTGATTATCCAATTATTTATGACATCAAATGTAGCATGGTTAATATCAAAATGTTTACTTGTGATTAAACTTGTTGATTCAATTATTATGAAGTTTTCTTCTAGAAATATTGATTATTAAGTTTCTTTAATCCTTAAGTCCTTTTGAACCATTATTTTGTTGATGAGTCAATAGAACATTAATGTTCGACATGGATTCAATACAAAATAAAATGATCTCATGATCGCGTTTGTTCAAATAAAGGTGTAAGAAAAATAATCACAATAATTGATTACAAGACAAGTAAATTAAATTCAACTAGAAACAAGATAAGTATTTATTATAAATACTAGAAATTCTTGTGTAGTAAATATAGTGTGCACATTAAATTTATTTTAATGTTCCAAGCCTAGAGTTGACTATTTGATTAGTTATTGTTTTATTTATTTTGTTGTGAAAGTGATAATTAAAATAGTGGGAGTTTTTCTTAATGAATGATTAAATTCTAAGTGTTTAATAAGAGCTTCATAGCTCGTTTATTAAACTAGGATGAATTTAACTCCAAGCACTATTTAAATTGTTTTAATAGCCTTAAAGAATATTGAGACTATTATTTTTTCTACTTTTAAAAGTGGGAGCTAAATTTGTCTCATAGAATATTCATAAATGGAATTAAGGTAATGTTTGATAGAGTTAAAAGGGTTCACACCCTAGAATGAAAGAAGTGATGAATTGCACACTTTCTAAGACTCTAATAACATTAAAAGACATTTCCAAGTTAGCTATTAAAATTAGAATTATTTTTGGATTTCCAAAGAAAGTATTTCTAAAGATCACAACAAATGGTTAAATAAATGAACTCTTGGAATTTATGACTATAAAACAAAGAATGCAATCATTCGGTTTTATTTTGTCATAAGGACTAATTTCCAATTAGTCATTGTGATGAGGTAATTATGTTCATGCATAAATTTACATCACAAATTATATAGCAAGGTTAATACCAAGTTAAGTTGGTATAATATAATTAAAGTTTTGGGAATCATATTCGACATGATTAAAACTTTATATTTGCTATAAGTATTCTAGTTTAATTAGTAGAAATTCAGAAGGATCAAAATAGTGGATTTTGATAGAGGAATATGTATAAGTGCGCTTGAGAAAGGCACATAAAATTATTCCACTGGATCAAATAATCGTGCTCCTTAGCAAGAATTAAGGTTATAAATCACAAGTATATTTTCGTTTTATGTACTCTAGCAAACTATGTTGGTAGATTCTTTTAAAGAATTATAGTTTTGAGTACATAGTGGCCAAAGCCTGCTTTGAGTATAAGTGGGAGAAAATGTGTGTGAATGTGTAGCACAAGGCCAATAAAGCGGTTGGTATACTCGAAAGCATCCTTTGAGTATAAGTGGGAGATTGTTGGGGTTTGTATACTAAAAGATGCTTCGAGCGTACATGCCTTTGTACAGTCAGCTTGTGCATGTATACGAGAAACGCCACGTCCACTTGTTTACCTAATTATGAGAATAAATAATATAATATAATGGTTTATTATTGAAATATAATAAACAAGTCTAAGGCTTTTTACTAAGAAGGTCAAGTAGGGAAATTCGATGAATCTCCTCATGAGTTTTCCAGTAGGGGACTTGGCCAGATCTAGTAAGAAGAAAAACGTATTCACAACCTAGATAGGCTTTGGCTACCTATTGGAACGGTTGCGGTGTTTGTGATAATTCTCTCTTACCTAAGAAGAGATTAGTAACACCGGTGTGGTAAAGCACTGAAAGGATCTAATCCGAAATGTATTCTTTATTGCTATCTACTGAAAGAATATATTCCAGAAAGTTTAGTATTTTCTAGTCTATGATATTAATATCAATATTGTTTATTCAATCAAACGCCACTTTGACTTATCAATATGTGAGAGTTTGTACGTAACTCAATTTCAGGATATCTTGAGTGGTAGTAATTGAATAACATGAAGGTATTGGAATATTATTTCATAGAATTCGCGTGCCCAGTGTGGTATGATTAAATCCCTAAAAGGGTGATCCCCAATGAGGTGTTTGAAAGAGGAATTTATTATTCAGAAATCTGCGCAGTTGGAATTTATTCCACAAATAATAAATAAAGTTTCAAACTAGAAAAACTCTTTGGAGAATTAATTTAATTCTAGTCACATAGCAGACAAAAGAATTAAATTGATGGATCAAGATAATCTTAAACGCGGGAAATATTATAAAATAAAATAGACCCAAGTTATTTGTAATTTGGTGATTTAAGTGGGAGTGCAATATTATTCTTTAGTGGAACAAAATAATATTCCATTGATAATATATTAAATCATGGGTCATTTGATTTAATTAGCAATTTATCTAATGGGTGAGCCCAACACTTAAGTCATTCCATGGATCCCCTTACTAGCCCAATAAGGTCCACTATAAATATTGAATGAAAGGGAAACCCTAGCACACAATCCAAGACAACACAAAACCCTAACCCTAGTGCCTAGAAATCGGCGCCTCCTTCCTCTTCCTCTTGGTCTCGATTTTCGAGCCATAGTTGTGGGAGAATTAGGGTTTTGATTATTGTTCTTGATCTATCCTAATTCATAGGATTAGATCTAGACAATTTGGTGTTTGTATTGGTTTTCCCTAGATCCATTCAAAGTTATTTAATTGGTTTTCTAAGATCGGCCCACACGGATGGAGAACCAAGGACGTGGGAATAGTACGGAAGATTCGTGGTCGATAAACCAAGGATCTCCGGGTGGTGCAGCTAGCAACGTCAATCCAATGATGGATTATGAGGTAACAATCGAATCTACATCGAATATGCATGATTATGTGTTTATTTGATGTTATATCTATAGATCTATGTTAATTGCATGAAATTGGAGTCGAATGCATAATCACCTAAATAGATCCGTTCTAGGACCTGTTTGGTTTCCGTGTCTTCCGCTGCGGTAGTCCCAACACTAGCCCCATGGGTTGTTAAACCCAGGGGAATGATTCAAACTCTGTGTGCTTGGTGATGGTTTGGTTTGTGAGTGGGTACTAAAACCCCATTGATTGCTGACCCAAAGGGTATGGATTCAACTCTCGCCAATCATTAAATACTTACACAAGTACATCATTTAGTATTACACACGTACATTATACGCCACTTGACGTACATTATTTAGTTCTACTTAGCCTAAACATTATTCCCTGAAACATGTACTTAATTCAACAATGAATTTTGATGTATGAGTCAGTAATATGCCCTAGCCCTATGGATTGCTAAATCCTATGGTAATGGCTCTAACTCCCTTTTAGTAGTCAAGGTTTTGTTAGTGAGTCAGTACTATACCCTAGCCCCATAGATTGCTAAACCCTTTTGGGAATGGATTTAACTTCTGTCACACATTAAACTCATTGTAATCTACATTATTCAAAGACGACATATACATTATACAACTATAATCGTACATTAATACAATCTGCATTATACGCTTAACATTGTACATTATTTGTCGAAAATTTACAAGCTATAACTTACGAAAAAAACACGAAAATCTGTAAATGTCAGAAGGATTTCATGAAAATAAAACGATAATTGATGCAAAATAATAGTAAATACAAGAACGAACTAATCACAAACAAATACAGAAAACCACTGATGTCAATTACACGACTAATACAATAACTTTCTACCAAAATTTATCAATAATTCTCGAAATCAATGAAAGAATTAATTAAATGACTTTCTTCCATTGTTGAAAAAACCGAAAGGAATCGAGGGACACCACCAGATTTCGAGAAAGAAGAAAGAGAAATGAACGACTGCTCTCACTAATCGGTATATTTCGAGAAGAAATATAAACCCAGAATTCTTCGATTTAGAAAAGAGAGAAAAGATTAGGAATGAGAATGTCATCAATGGAGAACTCACGCTGAAAGTTTAGGGAGAGAAGAATGATTTCAGTGTGTAATCGTGAAAAATAATTGCTGTAATCTTTAATAGAGATAATTAAGGGAATTACCATAACAAACTAATTAGTGTATGCCCAATTTGACCTTTTCGATTTTTTTCAATAATATAATTAAATACATGTGGCACTATTTTCAGATTAAAACCATAATGTATATTAAAACATCAAACCATGTATAATGTACTGTCAGCATAATGTACAATTCATATAATGTAAATGTACATTATTAGTGTGTACAATATTTAGAACAGTACATTATACATGAATAAAATTTACATTATTAGTGTGTATAATGTACATTATTTACATGGTTTGATGTTTTAATATACATTATGGTTTTCATCTGAATACACTCCTATATACAATACTTTTTATATCATATATATATACAATGAACTTCCGGTCGTACAAATTGCATAGTATCATAAATGGCTACTCCGGGAATTACCCATCCGCCAGGAGAGTTTATAAACAAATAAAGATCTTTGGTCTCATCCTCGATACTGAGATATACCATAAGACCAATAAGTTGATTCGAGATCTCGCTATCAACCTCTTGGCCTAAAAAAAGTAATCTTTCTCGATAAAGTCGGTTGAGTAGGGTAAAATTTATCCCTTAGGAACCGTACATGCACCTCTTGATGCATACGGTTAAAAAAAAATAGCGAAGAAAAGAATCAATGTATAGATTCCAGCCCTCTTTCTTTTATTTTTCGAGCTTTTCTACCTTTTTAATGAAAGGGCTTTTTCTTAGATTTTTTTTAAAAAAAACGAATTTTGATTTCTTCTTTGATAATGATAATATAAAAAGGGGGTAAATAAACTTATTGAATTTACTTCTCATTGATGTATTCTTTCATCGAAATTCAATCCAAATCGCGATGATATTTTCTTGTTCCTGAATGGGCTTCTTTCATCTTTTTAGGTTTATGCTCTACTCCGGGTAAAGATACGCCCGATTTTGATTTGCACATATAGGACAAACCCTCCCATCACCATTTCTTGTTGTTATGACTTTACAAATAATCATTTATGAGACACGTAGTAATCATAAATATATTACCAATTGGGTTTTTCTAAACGGAGTTTGGATACCTCATTTTTTTCGTCCACAGCCAAAGCCAACCATAAATTATTCTAATTGATATAATTCTATGAATTCCCCCAAAGAATGCATTTAATTGCAGTTCACGCTCCAATTTTTCGATGATTCAATTTCTCTTTCTTGGGCGAAACAGAGGATATCTCGGTTGGGGGAGAGAACGGGGAAATCCCATATGACCCAATATATCTGACAAGTCGCACTATACGTCAACCCAAGATGAATCTTCCTCTCCAGGACTTCGGAAAGGAACTTTTGGAACACCAATAGGCATGGATTGAAAGAAAAAATGAAATACTATATTTCACTTTGATGTGGAAACGTA